>NC_061532.1:20117500-20185000 GCF_022379125.1 Scophthalmus maximus | reverse complement strand
CTGAAATCAACAAAACCACAACACTGGAGGTCATCTGAGTCTCCACTGACGCCCACCAGGAAGTAAGGAAGCATTTCAAACTGTTGATTTCTGACCTGAGAGTTTCCAGTTGACAGTTTGGACTCTTCAGTCCAGCAGACAGCAGCTTCACTCCTGAATCCTGCAGGTCGTTGTTACTCAGGTCCAGGTCTCTCAGACTGGACGACTGGGAGCTGAGGACTGAGGACAGAGCTTCACAGCTTCTCTCTGTCAGGTTACAACCACTCAGCCTGATGAGGAAATTGAAGGTAAAGGTTTGAATCAACATGATGAACTATACAGGAACATTTTCTTTTTCATGTGTCTGCTGAACTTTCCAGAGACGTTCTCTGGATTTCGAGAGTTCTTCAACAGTTTCATATATTAACAGTGATCTGATCACAAGTCATACAAAACAAATGAAAAGAAAAAGGAAAGTCAAGCTAAAGTATCAAAGTCTGAAAGGGAGTTTTTTTTCTCTCCACAGCCGCCAAGTGCTTGCTCATTGTGGGATTTGTTGAGTTTTCCCTGTAATATTGACCTCACTATGTAAAGTGCCTTGAGACAATGTATGTTGTGATTTAGCGCTATACAAATAAAATAGAATTGAATTGAACTGATCTGACCTGAGAGTTACCAGTTGACAATTTGGACTCTTCAGTCCAACAAACAGCAGCTTCACTTCTGAATCCTGCAGGTTGTTGTTACTCAGGTCCAGGTCTCTCAGACTGGACGACTGGGAGCTGAGGACTGAGGACAGAGCTTCACATCTTCTCTCTGTCAGGTTACAGCTACTCAGCCTGAAGAGGAGTTAGTGATCAACAAATGTTAGATTTGTACCTTGCCACCATGCGGCCATATACATTTGTATGAAGACAGGGAAGATGATCAGGACTGAGGGAATTGCCAGAAGGCAGGGTAACAAACATACAGGAAAGCTACAACTACCTGGGTATCAGGCCAACGGGAGCCATTATGAACATTCAAGGAGATCAGCTGCAATACGATTACATGCAACGTCAATGCAAAGATGGGCGAAGCAAATGGCGTGACGTGAATGATGCGAAGATGTGAAATTCACATCATTCGCTTCACTCGCTGGACTTGAGCGAAATATTGTTGTGACGCTTGGTTTGCGAAAGCCGATTAGCTTTGAGATCCTCACAAAGGATCCTTAAGCTAAACTCACGCGAGTAACGTGACATGAAAATTCACTTTGCGTTTGGTGTGAACACAGCAGAAGTCCAAGTCATCAGTGTATGTTCTATCAATCATCAGATATCCAGCAGTTAAAGCTCTGGCCAACACAGCAAGCCAATGTTACACACCCAGTGTGTAACGTTCAGCCTGCGGGGGGCCTGCCTCAACTGAGGGTGTCCTGTGATAAAAGGCTGAAACACCCAATGATGTTGAGGTGCACCACTGATGATGTGTTGTTATGGCAGCTACATCTGGTGGGCCAAAAACAACTACAACAAGGCAGGCGGAGTGCAGAATCAAGTCCTAGGCAATTAATCTTTACAGAGCTAGACCTACTTCCCTGCGCACTCACCTTACCCTAACCAGGTGATCCCTCCCCTAAACCTAACCAGGTTTATTTTTCAATCCCCACCCTGCCCACTCACCTTACCATTTACCCAACCAGGGTTGATTCTTAATTCATGATTTATCATAATGGTAGCTCTATCTTGTGGTCATTGAAAAAACAACTTCACTCTGGTAAATAAAATACTGAATCCTTAGGGATTGTAACACCAATCCCTGACATTCTTGGTTATAGCCAAGAATAACTACACTATGGTAAGTTAAGTGCTGACTTCAGGGATTGCAACATCAAGTCCTAGTGAATGAACCCTATAGAATAGTGAGCTGGTCACAGGAGGAGATACATGTTGCGGATGAAAAAGGCCCATTATTACCGATAGAGCAAGTCGTCGCACTACGCCAGTCTCCATCGTGTTGTTTTTCGTTTGCACCTGCTTCCTCATCAGATCACATCATAGAGGTGATCTGAGGTGGTGTGTCACTACACCTGTGACCAGCATAAGGGAGTGTCAGAGCCATGATCCAAGATGAAACAAAGAGCATCCATGACAACCTCAGGGAAATGCTCACCCCCCAGCCTGGGATGAACTGTTGAGAGATTTCTTCAGGCTGCAGAAGACAGAGGATGTTGAGGGGAAGAGAAGATATTCTGGACGACCGAGCCCCTACATGGAGTGCATCATCGACGTCGATTGTAGTGGCTGTCATCAATAAAATTCTAGTCTGAAGGAGGGCACAGAGGCAGCTGACATGGCAGCTCAAGAACAGGCCTTACGCACCAGATCCATAGAGGCTGGGGTATGCCACAGCAGAGAGGACACAAGGTGCAGGCTGTGCGAAGATGCCTCTGTGAGGTCCAGAAAACATAGTAGGGTGTACGATGCTAGCTGGGACAGCAAACACTGAGGCATAACATAGAGGTTGGGGTAGTGCAGGAACATATAAGTTGAGTATGGATTTAAAGTAGCCAAGAGGACATGCAAACTGGACTGCATGTCATCTGGGTTCACAAAAGAGGTTGACAAAACCACAGCTAAGATCATGTGGGACTTCAAGTTCGAGACTGACAGACAGCTGATCGTTAACCAACCAGACATAGCTGTGGTTGACAAGTAGCAGAGGAGGACAGTAGTGATAGAACTGGCAATCACAGTAGCATCAAGAAGGAGCATGAGAAAATCAAGAAGCACCAGCCGCTAAAAGAAAGACTGGAACAGATATGGAATATGAAGTCCTAAGTGGTCCCCATGTTAATGAGAGCATTACGGGCTGTGACCCCCAAACTGCGACGGCAGATTCCAGATCCAACATCTGCAGTGCAGTCCTAGGAACATCTGAGATCCTGCTCAGAACCTGCAAACTTCAAGGCCTCTGGTGGATGACCTGAGCTTGGGGAAGACAAGCACATCATCCCCACCTGGGGTGAGAGAGATATTTTTTATCCATTCATCTATTTTTTAAAATGTATATATAAAGATCAGTCTGCTGAGGCTCAGCCACGCTTAGGGAGCTCCTCCTGGGGGATCTCCAGGCCTTCAGAAGTCAGATGGGATATGTAGTCCCTCAAGCAACTTCTGGGTCTATCCCTGGGTTTCCGCCTAGTTTGGTGTGCCCGGTAAACCTCAAATGGCAGGCATCCAGGAGGTATCCTGACAAGATGCCTGAATTACCTCAACTGGCCACTTTTAAAATGAAAGAGTAGCAGCTTTACTCCAAGCTCCCTCTGGATGTCCAAGCTGCTCACCCTATTTCTAACTTTTAGCGCAAACTCCCTACGGAGAAAGCTCATTTAGACCACTAGTATTTATAATCTTATTCTTTTGGTCACTACCCAGATGTTGTCATGATTAAAAAAAATTTAAAAAATTATTATTTATTTTAACGTACAGCGCTTTGTTGGAGGCTTTGACCACCGGCAGCAGCTTCAGAAGAGCCTCATCTGAAGCAGAGTATTTCTTCAGGTCAAACACGTCCAGATCTTTTCCTGATGACAGTAAGATGAAGACCAGAGTTGACCATTGAGCAGGAGACAGTTTCTGTGTGGACAGACGTCCTGATCTCATTGACTGTTGGATCTCCTCCACTAGAGAACGATCGTCCAGTTCATTCAGACAGTGGAACAGGTTGATGCTTCTCTCTGGAGACAGATCCTCATTGAGCTTCTTCTTGATGTACTGGACTGTGTCCTGATTGGTCTGTGAGCTACTTCCTGTGTGTGTCAACAGGCCTCGGAGGACAGTCCGATTGGTCCGCAGGGAAAGACCCAGGAGGAAGCGGAGGAACAAGTCCAGGTGTCCATTTGGACTCTGTAAGGCCTCGTCCACAGCACTCTGGTACAAATGTTTTTCTTTAGGCTTTCCCTTTAAGAGTTTAACTGTCTTGGATTGTATTGTGTTTTCTTTTGACATCAGATTGAGTCCAGACTCAATGAAGGTCTGATGGACATGAAGAGCAGCCAGAAACTCCTGAATACTCAGATGAATGAAGCAGAACACCTTGTCCTGGTACAGGCCTCGCTCCTCTTTAAAGATCTCTGTGAAAACTCCTGAGTACACCGAGGCTGCTCTGATATCGATGCCAGAATTTGTCAGGTCTGATTTATAGAAGATCAGGTTTCCCTCCTGCAGCTGCTTAAAAGCCAGTTTTCCCAGAGACTCGATCATCTTCTTGCTCTCTGGACTCCAGTGTTGATCTGCTTCAGACCCTCCATCGTACTTGAGCTTCTTCAGTTTGGCCTGAACCACCAGGAAGTGGATGTACATCTCAGTCAGGGTCTTGGGCAGCTCTCCTCCGTCGCTGGTCTTCAACGTGTTCTCCAGAACTGTAGCAGTGATCCAGCAGAAGACTGGGATGTGGCACATGATGTGGAGGCTTCGTGAAGTCTTGATGTGGGAGATGATCCTGTCGGCCTTCTCCTCATCATCTCTGAACTTCTTCCTGAAGTAGTCCTTCTTCTGTGGATCAGTAAAGCCTCTGACCTCTGTCACCAGGTCAACACACTCAGGAGGGATCTGATTGGCTGCTGCAGGTCGTGTGGTTATCCAGAGGCGAGCAGACGGCAGCAGTTTCCCCCTGATGAGGTTTGTCAGCAGCACGTCCACTGAGGTGGAGGCTGTAGCATCAGTCAGGATCTCAGTGCTGTTGAAGTCCAGAGGAGGTCGACACTCGTCCAGACCGTCAAAGATGAACACGACCTGGAACTCTTCAAACCTGCAGATTCCTGCTTCTTTGGTCTCAGGAAAGAAGAGATGGACGAGTTCCACCAAGCTGAACCTTTTCTCTTTCAGCACATTCAGCTCTCTTAAAGTGAATGGGAACATGAAATGGACGTCCTGGTTGGTTTTGTCTTCAGCCCAGTCCAGAGTGAACTTCTGTGTTAAGACTGTTTTCCCGATGCCAGCCACTCCCTTTGTCATCACTCTTGTGATTGGTTGGTCTCTTCCAGGTGAGGCTTTAAAGATGTCTTCTTGTCTGATGGTTGTTTCTGGTCTGTCTTGTTTCCAGGAAGCTGATTCAATCTGTCTGACCTCATGTTCATCGTTGACTTCTCCAGTCCCTCCCTCTGTGATGTAGAGATCTGTGTAGATCTGATTCAGGAGCGTCCGGTTTCCTGCTTTAGCGATTCCCTCAAACACACACTGGAACTTCTCCTTCAGGATGGACTTGAGGTTCCTTTGGCATAAGGAATGTGCGTCATCATTTCCTGAATAAACAAACAACAAATATATCAACGTACATCAACAGCAAAACATTGACGAAGTAAGAATTGAAAGGATTCAGTTGTCTGTTTAGTTCTGAAAATATATATATATATCTCAGATGTTTGCATCATATTCAAAGTAGTTTGTAAATGTAAATGTTGCCTCCATTAAAAACCTGTTCAACCCTCTTACTGCTCTGCAGACGTTCAGCCAGCTCCTCCTGCTTCATCGTCCTCAGGAAGTTCAGTGTGATCTTCAGAAACGCCTCTCTGCTGCTCCTCCTCTGCTCTTCGTCCACACCTTCCAACACCTCCTCCTCTTCACCCTGAATCTCGGAGGATTCTCTGTGATCCGGACTGAGAACCTTCTTGAACTTCCTTAGCTCTTCTTTCACAAAACTCACAATGTTCTTCTCCAGTCGCTGAAACAGAACAATATACAAATATAGATTAGAAAACCGCAATCATTCATCTGAAAGGCTACTGGTCTAAAGCGCCGAATGGAGACACACTATGCTCGAACATTTACATACCAGGAATATGGAGTCCGGGTCTGTTTGAACCTCTGAGCTCTGGTGCAGAGATCTGTGGAAAAGGTTCAGCACACAGTCCTTTGTTTATTTTATCATGATTACTGAAGAAACTAAATCTACAGATCTGGTCTCTGCTCTGGGATACTGTTAAAATATCACATCAATGTAAGTCATTTTAAATTGTATGTTGAATGTTTTAATTTAAAACTTACAGTTGAGTGTTTGGTTATATTTGTAGCATTTGGTTCTTACCCTGGATCTTCAGACCTTTGATCCGACGACGACTGTTTGAAGTCCACAGGTTTACCCATGGACCAGTCGCTCTTCATGGACAAACCGCTGGATACAGGAGAGTCTGGTCTCCTCCTACAAACACAGGACCTGATATATAAATACAACATTTACCATCTCGCTCAGATAATAACAAGCCCTGGAGGAAACAGGAGGACAGAGGCTTCTGTCAGATGGAATTCTGTGTGAGCATCATAGAGTCTGCTGCTCAGATTCGTGATTGAAACGCCTCATTGATGAATAAATTTAAATGCTGCAACTAAAATAACCTTCTGTCAGGTTAATCCTGTTTCAATTCTTGATTAGGGGTCTTCCTGGGTCGACCCAAACCCAAGGATCTTTGACCTGACACGGGAACCGTAGGAGTTCTGAACCACTTTTCAGCCAGACAGATGCAGGCAGGATTCTCGTGGGTCCCAGGTCTGTTTTACATTGTGTAAAACCAGAGTGGATCTATAAAGTCCCTGCTGTGATCGAGCTCATCATGCAATGCTAATGCTAGCAATGAACATGTCATGGTCGGGCCTGGCACTCCTCTTGCTGATGACCTGCAACTCATCCACTAATCAACCTCCGGCTGCCAGTCCAACTGCACCATGTGACCCCTCCATTCATCAAGCTCCTGCAGTATAAAATTCCCTCACCAGTTTTCTCCAGATCGTCAGTTTACCTAAGTGGTACTGGTGCTCCGGCCCTTTTCATTCAGCATTTACCTTATGTATCCTGAATTGTATTTAATCCTATGTCTGCCTGTGCCTATGTCAAAATCCTCCTGTACAGTCTGCCTGCCTGCCTCGCTCAGCACCCTGCCAGTCTGCATGCCTGCCTACAACCCTGACCAGCCAACCTTGCTAATCTGTATCCTGGACCAGCCCTTCACCTCATCTTTCTCAAATAAATACCATCTACTGTTAAAAAGCCATTTCCTGTCTGAGTTCTGCTTCTGGGTCCTAACTAAATACGACACAACAGAACAAGTTTTGTTCCTATATTTTAAAGGGCAAAGTGTGTCAGTTAAACTAAACTTCACAGCGGATTCTAAACAAAATGCATTTGTCACCTGTCACTGTGAAGGCAAGTGGACTTTTAAGATGAAATAATGAGTGGAAGATTAGCTATGTCATTTCAATCAGCACAAGAGGAAGAACAGAAAACCTGGATGTACTGTATTTCATCAACTTCCCTGAGATGGAGGACAGATTATATCCATCATGACCAGGCGCAGGGGAGAAGCCTGCAGAGGGACTTATCTTATTAATAGTGAAGATCAGGTCTGTCTTTCAGCCAGGGTGGACTGACATTTGGCAGTTTTACAAGGGTCTGGGCCCCAGCCTTCAAGTAATAAGCATCTCTAGCTCAGTTCCAGGTTGTGGATAGTACATTTCAGGGTGTTTTTGGGTTAAAACCTGTAGCCAAGATCATCAGACCTTCGTTCAAGTTTGAAGTCCACAGGTTTACCCATGGACCGGTCACTCTTCATGGAGACACAGCCGGATACAGGAGAGTCTAGTCTCTGCTGATGGAACCTCCTACGAACAAAGGAAATTTGTTTGCTTTTTTTAGCATTACTTTCATTGTGTTCAATGTGTTATGCATATAACAATTGGATTATGGAAATGCTTTTCTTCCCAGTTGCCCTTGGCCCATCACTCCGACCCCTTTGTTCGGCTCCTGTCTCTGACCCCTACTCACTTCTAACACCATCTCCCCTTCATCTCCCTGGACCTGCTATTGTCCTTCAGTCCATCTGGTTTTCTGCTGTCTTCTGATTAAGGTTGTGGCTGTGTCTCGCGTTGGGTATTCAATGCGTTACAGTAACTTAGAAGAATAATTTTTGAAATGGTGACTTTTCATTGAAACACAACAGTTTGACCTGTTCTGATCTATCTAGACTGAAACTCTCAATCTGTTGTATGTTCAAAAACAGTGATGAAGAAAACAATTTGTCAGATGAATCATGTAAGTCATACCTTTGATCCTCAGACGTCCGTTTGAAGTCCACAGGTTTACCCATGGACCGGTCGCTCTTCATGGACAAACCGCTGGATACAGGAGAGTCTGGTCTCCTCCTACAAACACAGGACCTGATATATAAATACAACATTTACCATCTCGCTCAGATAATAACAAGCCCTGAAGGAGACAGGAGGACAATTCATATTTCTAGAAGTTTCTGTCAGATGGAATTCTGTGTGAACATCATAGAGTCTGCTGCTCGGATTCGTGATTGAAACGCCTCATTGATAAATACATATAAATGCTGCCACTAAAATAACCTTCTGTCAGGTTAATCCTTTTTCAATTCTTGATTAGGGGTCTTCCTGGGTCGACCCAAACCCAAGGATCTTTGACCTGACATGGGACCCGTAGGAGTTCTGATCCACTTTTCAGCCAGACAGATGCAGGCAGGATTCTCATGGATCTATAAAGTCCCTGCTGTGATCGAGCTCATCATGCAATGCTAATGCTAGCAATGAAAACGTTTTGTTCCTATAGTTTAAAGGGCAAATGGTGTCGGTTAAACCAAACTTCACAGCGGATTCTAAACAAGATGCATTTGTCATCTGTCACTGTGAAGGCAGGTGGACTTCGGACGGACTTGCTGCAGTTTAATGATCTGGCCTGTGTGACGGTCGGCGGGAGGGTGAGTGACCTCACCGTGATCAGTGACTGTATATAAAGACGATCACCGACTGTATATAAAGACGATCAGCGACTGTATATAAAGACGATCAGCGACTGTATATAAAGACGATCAGCGACTGTATTTAAAGACAATCAGAGACTGTATATAAAGACGATCACTGACTGTATATAAAGACGACCACTGACTGTATATAAAGACGATCAGTGACTGTATATAAAGACGATCACTGACTGTATAAAAAGACAATCACTGACTGTATATAAAGACGATCACTGACTGTATATAAAGACGATCAGAGACTGTATATAAAGACGATCACTGACTGTATATAAAGACGATCAGAGACTGTGTATAAAGACGATCACTGACTGTATATAAAGACGATCAGAGACTGTATATAAAGACGATCACTGACTGTATATAAAGACGATCAGAGACTGTATATAAAGACGATCAGTGACTGTATATAAAGACGATCACTGACTGTATATAAAGACGATCACTGACTGTATAAAAAGACGATCACTGACTGTATATAAAGACGATCACTGACTGTATATAAAGACGATCAGAGACTGTATATAAAGACGATCACTGACTGTATATAAAGACGATCACTGACTGTATATAAAGACGATCAGCGACTGTATATAAAGACGATCAGCGACTGTATATAAAGACGATCAGCGACTGTATATAAAGACGATCACTGACTGTATATAAAAACGATCAGCGACTGTATATAAAGACGATCACTGACTGTATATAAAGACGATCACTGACTGTATATAAAGACGATCAGCGACTGTATATAAAGACGATCAGCGACTGTATATAAAGACGATCAGCGACTGTATATAAAGACGATCAGCGACTGTATATAAAGATGGCGACACGTCTCTTCTTCTTCTCATTGTATGATTGATAGCAATGATAGCAGAGTGGAGCTGCCAGAAAAAAACATATTACTGTTAGCAGAATAATACATTTAATAAACTGGTAAGTTCACATAAACAAACTTGTTCCTGACGATGTTGAATTTGTTCTGTTAACTTGACTTACAGAACTTTCTGTCAGTTATAAAAAAGTACCTTTGATCATCAGATTTGAAGTCCACAGGTTTACCCATGGACCGGTCGCTCTTCATGGACAAACAGTCGGATACAGGAGAGTCTGGTCTCTGCTGATGGATCCTCCTACGAACACACAACGTGATACATTAATACAACACTGACATGGAGATGGGTCATGTGACAGGTCATGTGACGGGTCTCACCTGCGAGTCTGATGCTCTTCACTCAGAGAGGTTTTATAGGGAGGGGCTCCCTCCTCTCTGTCCACACTGTGACTCATAGCAGAACCTTCATACACACACACACACACACACACACACACACACACACACACACACACAGAGTTACTTAGTTAGTGTCAGGACTCTGACAGCGACACCATGTAGCACTGCACACTGGACTCACTACCAGCAACCAAAAGGATTCTTCTTCTTCTTCTTTTCCACGGACTTGGTAAAGTAACCTGGGCATCTAGCATAACATAACATTACAAGCATAGGAATGAGTAACTTTGGAAGTGTACTGTATTAATATGATTCAGTGTTCTCACTTGGTGTTGTTGTTATATTTGTTCATATGTTGATGTGATGTTAGAATCCTGTGACTCACCCTCTTTTACTTGTCACTCTTTGTGCTGCAACAAATCAATCACCAAATGTGTCCCACTCATAGAATCGTAGATAGAGTGGTTTAAAAAACAACAACTTATATCTCACGACATTAAAGCAACTGGGGGTAAGAATACTAATGTATAAACATAACTTCACAACTCATAACACGCCAGTATGGAACAACAGGAACATATTGTGTGGTAGAAAATCTGTATGTGATCTTATCAGAGAAGCAAAGCATGAGGTCGCCATTTTGTTTTGTTTCCTTGTTTACCGCGTTCTTGTTTGTAGTACTTCTCAGAACTTTGACCTCGACAGCCATCTTGTGGGTGTACTCACTCACTCACACACTCACACACACACACACACACACACACACACACAAGCACACACACACACTCTCAGACCTGTACATATTTACATTAGATATTATTGTTTCAACTTGTTGTCTTTTAAATAAATGTTATTAAATATACAGTCTGGTCTATTTGAGAGTGTGAGTATTGACTGATCAGTAGAACTCCAAATCCTTCAAACTCTGCTAACTACTAATATGGTGATTCTGGTTGTAATTATTAATTAATATATTAATTAATATATAATTTATTCCGAACTGACAGTTAGTATATTGTAAACTTGACTGAAGCAGTAAATTGGCTCCTTATTTCCCTTCCTCTGAAGGGCGGTGCTCTGATGTAACTTTGTTATTAATTAAAGTTATGGTTCAATATTGATATTTTTAATATTGATATTTTAAATATTGATATTTTTAAAGTTTTGATAGCAATAGGTGATCAACTGTAATAACAACAAATGGTTCTATGACCAATGTCAAAGCACAACAGTTATGTCACACAACATTAATACAATGTACGTGGTGGTTGCCGTAGAAACACAGTGGTTTATATGAAAACTTCACCTAAAAGACAAAATACGACAGATTCTAAATCACTGATACAAGTTATTAATTAGCGAAAGGGTTAGGGCACGAAAAGAATGGGACATAGATAAGTTTAATGTTCAAGTTGAAGAAACAGGAATCAAGTACATTTACATCCACAGACTCGCTCCACCAAGTTGGACAGAAAACTGCCCATGACGTGTTTGATACAAAGCAGGAAGAAGATGAAGAAGAGACGTTACAGTGGAAACCGCTGGTTACCTTACCGTTAGATGTAAAGAATAAATCTGAAGTCGACCAACTGTCTCAGTTTTCAGAGTCTCGGCTCTCGTCTGAAGGAAATATGATTACTGTGAACTTTGACCTGAAGTCGAACATTAACAAAAGAAGTTTTACAACAGCATATCTGACGCCTGCATCAGGACTGTGAGGTTGCAGTTTTAAATGCCATCAAAGTCACTAGATACCAAATTTGAACAGTTCATTGTCAGTTGATGATAATTTCTTCTTCCAAAAATAAAGACAGAACTAGAACGTCACTCAGTCAAGTTCAAACCTCCAACAACAACAACAACATTTTCAGTCACCAAATCTCACTCACTCATAGAATCAGTCACTAAATGTGTCTGATAGTTTTCAAATGTCAAAACAACAACTTCTATCTCAAGACGTTAAAGCAACTCAGTGTAAGAATTACTCTCCGCTGCATTCTGGCTCCCCCTACAGGCGCGAGGCGTAATTCCCTGTCGCCTGATGATGATGAAGATGTAGGTCTGCGCTCTGTCCACTAGGTGACGCTACTGTACCTAGCACCATGAGCGGCAGAGCATCAGCACGATGTTTGTATTTGGTATCAGTGACCTTAACATTTCCGGGGTTCTGATGCTTCACGTGAACCAGTAGGTGGCAGCAGAGTGGAACGACTAACGTCCCCTGACAGAGCAGCTTCACAGTTTCTCCCGCTTGTCTTTGTTTTTCATTAAGTCCAACTTATTCTACACTTCGAATTAAGACTCAATGATCCACCAGATTTGACGAGATTACATTATACAATGAAGTTTAACTACTTCTACGGATGTCTGTTACTCTTAATTGACCATTTCAGAATAATTTTTTCTTTTTAAAATGTTCTATTGATGCAACATCTGAACAGCATGAGGTAAGAGTCGGCTACAAACCTTGATGGAACCGTCGAAGAGGAAAAGAGCAGAACTATTCAGAAAGTGAAGCGACAAAAAACGGAGAAACATTATCATTTATTTCCATGCACACAATAGAGAATCTATCTAGAAAAATGTCTCTAAAAAACTGACATGATGTAAATTATATGAAACAAGCTGATTCAAGTTTACAAATAAACTTTGGTCGATTTACCTTCATACAGGTGATAGATTTATTACGATATTAATTCTGATCAAAGTGTTTTTATCGTGGATAACTGTTGTGATGTGTCGTCAGAGTTGGTGAAGATGGATTGTGGGTTTTTAAGATTGCGACTTTGTAGGTTGAGGAAAATTGTCGTGCTTGAAACGTCACCACGTCTAATAAAACTTGACTTGTAGGTGAGTGGACTGTCTCTTTTCAAACGTAGAACCCGTCAACAAATGTCTTTACTGCATGTTGTTTCCCATATTGTTGTTGTCAGTCTAATAATTAATATAACAACGTTCTTCAGTCAGTGGTGTGGGAGTCCCCTCACTCCGAACACAGAGACACTGAACCAAACCAAACCCTGAACCCAGGGTAGAGAAGATGAGTGAATTTGATGTTGAAGGTGTGGAGGTGGACGGGCGAGTCGGAGGACACTCTGTAGAAGGACAAGATGCCGGCAGGACAGTCCACATACACTCCCACTCTGTGAGAGATGGAGGTGGAAGAGAGAGGGATGAGTGTCTCTGTGTTGTTGTGCCACACAGAGTAAAAGTCATCGGAGCAGCTCAGACACCAGGACTGGTCGTTCCCTCCGAACCTGCAGGCCTTCTTGTAGCCTTTCCTTCTGATTCCTCTGAGAGTCACCGCGATATCCACCTGTCCGTGCCACTCCACCTCCCAGTAACAGCGACCGCTCAGACCATTTCTGCACAGCAGCTGACAGAAGATGTCGAATCTGTCGGGCTCGTTGGGATACGACTGCTGCTCGTTCACCAGCTCCACCTTCCTGTTGCCGTCGGACAGCCTGAGGTTCCTGTGTGCGGTGATCGGGTCGAGTGTGAGGTCACAGGAAACTGGTGGAGAAAAGAGCAAAGAAACAGTTTATCATCAAACACAACTGATGTTTTTTGTCATGGATCATGTGTCGTGTCATCTGGGATCACTTCTGGATGCTCCGCCTGTGTGTGTGCTGCTGAACCAAACCGTGTGCAAACTTACATTTCCTCAGACCAGGAGTTAGCATCTGTTCTCCACTGTTGTCTACCCTGGGAAAGGAAATACAGTTGGACCAATGTCTTCTTTTTCATAGAGTGAAAGAGCCAACAACAATGTTCACTTCTGAATCTGAATCGAGTCTTTACTGCAGTTATATGACATTGATTTTAAGGCCTTGAAACACGTACTCCTACATCTCTTGTTGGAGTCGGAGGCTGCAGCATCAGATATTTTTTTTTCAGACAAATCCCAACTTTTGATTGTTAGTTTGACAAAGAGACTGTGTGTGAGCTGATGGAATCTGTCCATACTTCAGACAGTCCAGTCTCCAGTACGGGTCGTCCAGCGCTGCAGACAGTAGCTTTACTCCTGAATCCTGCAGGTGGTTTTTGGTCAGGTCCAGCTCTCTCATATGGAAGTTGTTGGCACTCAGCGCTGAGGCCAGAGAGGTACAGCTTTCATCTGTGATCAGACAACCTGACAGACTAAACACACAAACCAACCATTTTATTATGATACAAGATAGGCCTCAATAGTGACTTCATTATGGACAAGTTTAGACCAGTTCGTCATTAGCTAATCAGCCACGCATGTGTCAGAACCTCAGACTATAAAGTCAGCAGACATGTTGAAAATGTTTGGTTTTAGTCAAAACAATCTTTACAAGAGGGAAGAGGGGTGAGCTTTGACTATGCAAAGACTTTGGGTATGTCCCATATCCCTCCACTTGGCCCTACCCCTCCGTTGGACGCATTCCCTCGTATGGGTGTTCCAACTCTTTTGAAGATCAAGTGGTAGTAGGGGTTATTTACCCCTTCAAACCACTTCAAAGAGCCCTTTGAACTTAGGGTGGTCAGATGCTGACTTCAAGAGGATTGTAATAATGGAGTGGTAGGGCCAAGTGAGGGGAAACGGGACGACCGTTAGTCCGAGCATCTGGGATTCTCGCGCAAACCAATCTCCAGAGTTTACAAGGAATTGTTGAAAAAACAGAGAGAAATCCGGTGACTTAATTCAAGCTGCGAGGAAGGTGTCAGTAAACCAAATATTCACGAGTTACAACGTCTCTATAGTAAGAACCAACATTTTTTGTTAACTCATTAGCTACAGTTTGGCAACAGCTACTGTTGTCTTCGTAGCTAATATTACTGTTCTATAACATTATGTGATATGATAGGAAAGAGGTTTTTATTCTGGAAAATTGATGTACATCTTGGACTAATTTATTTAAGCCGAAAGTAAAATGCACTGGAATCTAGATTGCAATGTAAATGCTCAGTCCTGTGTCATCACCTGAGAACTTCCAGTTGACAGTGTGGACTCTTCAGTCCAGCACACAACAGCTTCACTCCGGAGTCCTGCAGGTGGTTGTTACTCAGGTCCAGTTCTGTCAGTCTGCAGGAACTGGAGCTGAGGACTGAGGCCAGAGCTTCACAACCTCTCTCTGTCAGGTTACAGCCACTCAGCCTGAGGAACAACAACATATTTTAATGTCCTCTTTATGCACAAAATATGTATTTATTGCTCAGTATTGTTCAGTTATCACTCCACCTACAGAGCTTTGTTGGAGGCTTTGACCACCGGCAGCAGCCTCAGAAGAGCCTCCTCTGAAGCAGAGTATTTCTTCAGGTCAAACACGTCCAGATCTTTTCCTGATGAGAGTAAGATGAAGACCAGAGCCGACCATTGAGCAGGAGACAGTTTACCTGTGAGATGTCCTGATATTATGGACTTTTGGATCTCTTCAGTTACAGAATGGTCCTTCAGTTCATTCAGACAGTGGAACAGATTGGTGCTTCTCTCCGGAAACAAATTTTCTTTGATCTTTTCATTAATATATTCAACTGTTTCCTGTTTTGTTGCTAAGTTACTTCCTGTCTGTTTCAGCAGTCTTCTTAGGACAGTCTGATTGGTCTGCAGGGAGAGACCCAGGAGGAATCGGAGGAACAAGTCCAGGTGTCCATTTGGACTCTTCAAGGCCTTGTCTACAACACTCTGATGGAGATCTTTTAGTTTGAATCTGTCTTTAAAGACTCTTGGTAACCGTGTTGCTGCCTGTCGTTCTGACATGAGATTGAGTCCAGACTTGATGAAGGTCTGATGGACATGAAGAGCAGCCAGAAACTCCTGAACACTCAGGTGGATGAAGCAGAACACCTTGTCCTGGTACAGGCCTTGCTCCTCTTTAAAGATCTGTGTGAACACTCCTGAGTACACTGAGGCTGCTCTGATATCGATACCACACTCTGTCAGGTCTGATTTATAGAAGATCAGGTTTCCTTTCTGCAGCTGCTCAAAAGCCAGTTTTCCCAGAGAAATAATCGTCTTTCTCTTTTCTGAATTCCAGTGTGGATCTTTGCTAGACCTTCCATGATACTTGACCTTCTTCAGATTTGACCGAACCACCAGGAAGTGGATGTACATCTCAGTCAGGGTCTTGGGCAGCTCTCCTCCCTCTCTGGTCTTCAACATGTTCTCCAGAACTATAGCAGTGATCCAGCAGAAGACTGGGATGTGGCACATGATGTGGAGGCTTCGTGAAGTCTGAATGTGGGAGATGATCCTGTCGGCTTTCTGCTCATCATCTCTGAACCTCTTCCTGAAGTAGTCCTCCTTCTGTGTGTCAGTGAAGCCTCTGACCTCTGTCACCATGTCAACACACGCAGGAGGGATCTGATTGGCTGCTGCAGGTCGTGTGGTTATCCAGAGGCGAGCAGACGGCAGCAGTTTCCCCCTGATGAGGTTTGTCAGCAGCACGTCCACTGAGGTGGAGGCTGTAGCATCAGTCAGGATCTCAGTGTTGTTGAAGTCCAGAGGAAGTCGACACTCGTCCAGACCGTCAAAGATGAACACGACCTGGAACTCTTCAAACCTGCAGATTCCTGCTTCTTTGGTCTCAGGAAAGAAGAGATGGACGAGTTCCACCAAGCTGAACCTTTTCTCTTTCAGCACATTCAGCTCTCTGAAAGTGAATGGAAAAAGGAACTGGACTTCCTGGTTGGTTTTGTCTTCAGCCCAGTCCAGAGTGAACTTCTGTGTTAAGACTGTTTTCCCGATGCCAGCCACTCCCTTTGTCATCACTCTTGTGATTGGTTGGTCTCTTCCAGGTGAGGCTTTGAAGATGTCTTCTAGTCTCATGGCGGTTTTTGGTCTGTCTTGTTTCCAGGAAGCTGTTTCAATCTGTCTGACCTCATGCTCATCGTTGACCTCTCCAGTCCTTCCCTCTGTAATATGGATCTCTGTGTAGATCTGATCTAGAAGGATCGGATTTCCTGCTCTCGCACTCCCCTCAAATGCACACTGACACATATTTTTTAATTTGGACTTGACTTTAC
The DNA here is from genome assembly GCF_022379125.1 of Scophthalmus maximus. Classification (NCBI taxonomy): domain Eukaryota; kingdom Metazoa; phylum Chordata; class Actinopteri; order Pleuronectiformes; family Scophthalmidae; genus Scophthalmus; species Scophthalmus maximus. The sequence continues at coordinate 20,167,979 of NC_061532.1, read as the reverse complement.
GTTGGCACACTCCAGCTCTCGTTCCTGAATGAACAACAAATGAAATCAATGAGAGAACAGTCTATTGAAATGGTTAAAACAAACCAGCTGTTGGGGACAAACCAAATCCAGTAATTACTTCACCAGTTATTGACCCAAATCAAGTACCTATCCAAAACCTGGATGTGTGTGGAAACGATTTAGATCATTCCTCTGTGTGTAGGTTTACCTAAATTGGGAACTGCATACTTTTGCAATGAGCACATGAGTGTTTTTGGGGCAAAGTTAATGAAAAATGAATGAAAGGGGTCTTACTGTTTTTGAGCGAGTTAGCCAGATCGTTCAGGTTCATTCTCCGTAGGAAGTGCACCGTGATCTTGAGAAATGCCTTTCTGCATCTGCGTCTCTGTTCGTCATCCACATTGTACATCATCCCCTCATCTGCATAGTGGCTCTCTAAGTAGGTGTATTCCGAGCAATCTGGACCCAGAGCCCTCTGGAGTCTCTTCAGCTGGTTTTTCATAAAAAGGCAGATGTTCTCCTGAAGCCTCTGGAGGAGAAACATAAACAAACATCACCTTTGATATCAAGTGTAGAAAAGTGTAACATGGAAACTAGAAGGTTTATTTTGTGGCTGTTGTACTAAAGAGTAAAGGCTGTGATTATACATTTACACACCATAAAAACAGAGTCGAGATCTGTTTGATTCTTCTGTAGATTGTGACCATCAAGAACCTCTGGGATCTCCTGATAAATTCTGTGGTGGAAACATGAACCCGGAACTTATTCTCTCATGTAGAGTTTGACCTCTGTCACCTCTGGATAAATTGTTACGTACAATGTTTAGATTTAAAGAGGCAGTGAAGTCAATTCAACTTGCATGATAAGAAAAATAATGATCTTTGAGTGGTACCCATTGAAGTGAATACTGGTCAAACTTCATGGACACAGATGAGTTCAGGAGAGTCTATTGTCTGCAGGTGGACTGTACTTCAAAAGCACAATCGCCTTCAGTCTCCAATCAGGCTCTGGGAATGACCAGGCCACTATCAGCTAAACTAAGATGGTGCCCATGCTCATATCATGTTGGAGGGGTTTGTGCCTCCTCTTTACCCAGGAAGTTGGCAGACTGGAGCCCCCTCAGGGGACTGGGTTAGGTAAAGCATTAGATGATGCCCTGAGGCCAGGTTCACTGTCGGCCGGGTGCTGAGCAGGAGTTGCGACCTTTGTTTGCTGAACTCTGGTATCATGAGCTCTTTCTAGGGTTGTGGTACCTCACATCTCTGGTGGAGTAAGAACCGTGACTAGTGGTGGTTATATTTGGGCTTACCTCTGCGCACGGCACCAGATTCTGAACTAAACTCTCTCCTTTTCTGCAGTTGGTCAGAGCGAGAGGGGATAGGTGGGTATGGAAATATGCATGAGTCCCTGGCGATACTGGATACAAGAGAATCCAAAATCATCCAGAACATGGTTGAGGAACTATATATCAAATCTAAGTTGGGAATGCTTTGGGATCTCCTAGTAACTGGAAAATGTTGTTGACAGGAGCGAGATGTGGACTACCTCGGTTAACTGTACCTGTCATCATCTGAGTAGTGTACATTTCTGTAGGCGTTCGGTTGAAACGTGGATCTGTTGCACTTCACAGACTCTGTCGTGTCATAGATTTCATAAAGACTGATAAAAACACAAAACAGAGTATAACAGTTAATCTGAATGAATCAGAGGTTAGATTTTAACATTTGATTTAGCATATTGGTGTTTGAGAATGAAAAGACCATTTGTGAGTAAAGAACCTTTTCAAAGCAGGAAAAGCTCTGGAGTCATGAAAGTTCAGTTCACTGAACCCACCACTGCCACACTCCACATTGGTACCTCACCCTGAGGTTGACCAACGTGAACTTGATAAGTCAAAATGTCTGCATGAAACGGTCCGTTATATTCTCACCTCTCATCGTGTGAGGAGTGTCGGTCATCGTCATCCGGAGTCGGTTGATACTCTGATTCATCGCTATTCACGGACGCTGCAGATTCTTGTGTCTCATAAATGTCATAAACACTGACAGAAACACAAAACAGAGCATAAAGGAGAATTTGACTCAAAAAACCTTAAAAAGTAAAGTTTTAACAATTGATTACATATAAGTGTTTGAGAAGGAAACGACCATGTGAGAGTATAGAAGCTTTTTTCAGCAGAGTTTCTGACGAGTCACAGCAGGAAACGGAGACATGGTTTCCACGAATTGGAATGAGATCATAGTTAACGTTGTTAGTTGTTGTTGTTATTTTCTCCTGTTCTTTGTCCTCCATGAAACGGTTCGTTATGTTCTCACCTCTCATCGTGTGAGGAGTGTCCGTCATCGTCGTAGAGAGTCGGTTGATACTCGGAGCCATCGCTATTCACGGACGCTGCAGATTCTTGTGTCTCATAAATGTCATAAACACTGATCCAAACAAAACAGAGCACAAAAAAAATCAAAAAACTAATTTGATAGGTATAATATGTTTGTGTTTGAAAAGTAATCAACCATGTGTGAGTATTTATTTATAGTATATAGAATGACACAAAAAAGAATAAATCTATAAAAGGAAAAATATTGAAATATAAAGAGAAATAGTATAATATATACATACACTTATACATAGATTATACATGTAAGTGTTCTAATTTTACTTTAAATTGTCTGAGAAGTGTCCGTCATTGTAGACGGGCGGTTGATCTGCATTTTCAAAAATTGCCTTGAGCCTCGTAACAGACACAGAGCTCAGGTCTGGTTCTGGTTCTGGTCCAGGTCCAGGTCCTGGTTCTGAGGGAGGGGCTTCCCCCTCTCTGTCCTCACTGTGACTCATAGCAGAGCCTCCACCTTCACACACACACACACACACACACACACAAACAGCCTGCTCAGATGATGATAAATATCTTGACGAACAGACTGAACCTTTATTTCCAGTTAATCACTGACGGAGCGTCACATGGTCGTAAAGAGGCCGCACTTGAAAACAGAAGGACGACAGACCGTCTGCATGACGACGACATATCAATGACAACATTCATGATGTTGATATTAATATGAAATTCAACAACATCCAGTTTCAGAACATTGAACAACAACAGACATTAGAGAAACAGATTCACTTCCTGTCGGACGGTGTCTACGTCACATAAACAGAAAAAAACACAGAAAGTATTTTTTTAATCTTCCATTCAAAATATCAGGCCTCCTGCTGCGTTACTGTAGAAAACAGAAAGAAAAGGTTTGTTTGTTTCTTCATTGATTTGATTAGTAGTTACAGCTCCTCGCCAGTAGGGGCGCTGCAGCCCCCTCCAATAAAACAAATATAACCAAATATGTGGAACTTAAATTAAGAACATAAACATAGTTTTTTAATGTAAAATGTAAAAATGAAATCTCATTGTTTTTCATATCAGTGAACATAAACACAGATATTGGTTATTGTAATAATAATAATAATAATCCTGTAATAAACCTGAACTTCCTTTCTTTAGGATCTTGGTGCCAGTTCACTGGATGACATCACATTTGAACGGGTGTTACTGTATTAACACTTTTGTATCAGTACATTAATCTTCTGTTTAATGTTAGAGGCTCAGAAATATTAGAAAACAAAGAGAAGAATTCAGCTTGTGTGTGTCTGGACCACAACCCGTCGCTCACCGTCTGAGTCCACATGAAGGTTCCGCCCGTCACAGCGAGACGTTGGTCTGAGGAGTTTCCTGAAGACGACTGACCTGTGGAACCAGAACCTTGAACTGTTCAGGTCAAACATTAACCGTGTGAACCTTCGTCAGCTCGCACACAATATGCCGTTCTCTGCCACCAGAACCTCCTCCCTCAGCAAACCCGCTCACACATTCGTCGCCGGCAGCTGTCAATCATCTCTGAGTCAGAGCCGAGCCGAGAGTCGTCTCCTGTCAGAGGAGGCGTCTCCCGGGGCGACCGTCAGCTGACAGTGTCAATCAGACTCCACAATCAAAACTAACTGTTGTATCTGACGTCAGCGTGTGATTGGACAGAACATTTAAAAAACAAACAACATAAAAGAGTTAACAAGGATATCATTGCATGAATTAATAATTCAATAAATTATTTCAAAGGGATAGTTCAGTGATTTTGAATTTGAATAATATGTTTCCTTATGGAGATCAGTGATGTCATTAACGGAGTTGAGAGGAGAAGTGGAAGAAGCGTAAGTCTGAGTCCCACTGTTGCAGAGGGGACCTCCGAAAACGTCGGTGCAGTATCACTCCGCAAATCAGCTGTTTGACTCAGTTGGTGCAGTGATACATGGCCGAAGTACGCTTGAAAAAAAAGTACAAACTCAAATATCAGTCTGGCGGAAAACTGAAGCAGTGAAAAAAAACCCCTCCTCCAGTGAACAACTGAACGGATATTTGTTTAGGTAACGTTTTCAAATGTGGCGAAAAAAGAGGTTTCTGGGTGGTTGCCTCTGCAACAGTGGGTCTCAGACTTACTGTACTTCCTCTCCTCCATCTACATAAGGAAACATATTAACTACCTATAAGTAACAATACAACCCCACTTCAAAATCACTGAACTATCCCTCTAATATGCAGGTTTCATAAATTTGATAAACAATAAACTGACAACATGAATATAAGAGTACAGGTTTCAATCAGTGCTTTATTACCATCACCATGACACTCGTAGTCCTCCATACAGTATAGGGGCGTGGCCTGGAATATACCCCCCCCCCCTGTCCCCGCCCTCCGGCGTCGCTTCCTCAGGTGCAGCAGACGAGGAGCGGACGAGACTCGCTGCGCAGCCGCGGGTCACAAGGTCCAGGTGCGGCTCGGACTCGGACTCGGACTCGGACTCGGTTGCTCACGTCACGATGCCGGAGCTGATCCGCGTCACGGACTTTATATCAGAGACCAATGAGGACTACAAGGCTCCGACCACCTCCAGCTTCTCCACCCGGATGTCCCACTGCAGGAACACGGTGTCTGCGCTGGAGGAGGTCAGCACACACACACACACACACACGCACACACACACACGCACACACACACACACACACACACACACACACACACACACACACACACTCACTCACTCACTCACTCACTCATTTACACACACACACACACACACACTCACTCACTCACTCACTCACTCATTTACACACACACACACACACACACACACACACACACACACACACACACACACTCACTCACACTAACACACGCAAACACACACACACACACTCACTCACACTAACACACACACACTCACACTAACACACACACACACACACATACACACTTACACACACACACACACACACACACACACACACACACTCACTCACACTAACACACACACACACACACACACACACACACACACTCACGCACACTAACAAACACACACACACACACTTACACACACTCACTCACACTTACACACACACACACACACACACACACACACATACACACACACACACACTCACTCACACTAACACACACACACACACACACACACACTTACACACACACACACTCACTCACACACACTCACTCACACTAACACACACACACACACACTCACTCACACTAACACACACACACACACACTCACTCACACTAACACACACACACGACCTGTCGATAACAGTAAGGAATAAAGAATTAAAATCTTTTCTCGTGTTTCGGTCACAAGAGGAAGTGAGAGGCAACTTCCTCTTCTCGCTCTGTGTTGCAACGACGATCAGTTAGTGTTTGGCAACAGCAGCTGATCTGAGGGTCAGAGGTCAGTGAGGTCAGAGGTCGGAAAACCCTGACTCCCGCTCCTCACAGAGGCTCAGAGGCTCCGTCATGTGTTTTCCAGGACTTGTTGTTTTGGAGACACTTTCCAGGTCCTGGAGCAGGTTCCAGGAAGTTGTCAAGGTTTTCAAGGTTCCACTAGAACCAGTGGAACTGTGACTTGTTCTTCACGTCTGATGCTGCACAACGACGTCGAGTGAGCACGAACGTGAATGTGAAAAAAATGTATCTGAATGAAAAAAAACAACGTATGAAGTATCAATGATTCATCACCTGAAGCGTTTTTGTGTCCGACGCTGCTCGACTGACACATCGGACCATGTTTTAATCCAAACTCCTATCAATACAGATACTTCACATATATTTGTATAAGTAATGAAAGTCTTTTTCTGCATCTACAGTGGTTTGATTTATAAATATTATGCTTCACTATATGAGTGAAGTTATATATGAGGAACAGGTCGTAAAGGATCAATTATATATGAGGAACAGGTCGTAAAGGATCAGTTATATATGAGGAACAGGTCGTAAAGGATCAATTATATATGAGGAACAGGTCGTAAAGGACCAGTTATATATGAGGAACAGGTCGTAAAGGACCAGTTATATATGACGAACAGGTCGTAAAGGATTAGTTATATATGACGAACAGGTCGTAAAGGACCGGTTATATATGAGGAACAGGTCGTAAAGGACCGGTTATATATGAGGAACAGGTCGTAGAGGATCAGTTATATATGAGGAACAGGTCGTAAAGGATCAGTTATATATGAGGAACAGGTCGTAGAGGATCAATGATATATGAGGAACAGGTCGTAAAGGATCAGTTATATATGAGGAACAGGTCGTAAAGGATCAGTTATATATGAGGAACAGGTCGTAAAGGATCAGTTATATATGAGGAACAGGTCGTAAAGGACCAGTTATATATGACGAACAGGTCGTAAAGGACCAGTTATATATGACGAACAGGTCGTAAAGGATCAGTTATATATGACGAACAGGTCGTAAAGGATCAGTTATATATGAGGAACAGGTCGTAAAGGATTAGTTATATATGACGAACAGTTCGTAAAGGACCAGTTATATATGACGAACAGGTCGTAAAGGATTAGTTATATATGACGAACAGGTCGTAAAGGACCAGTTATATATGACGAACAGGTCGTAAAGTACCAGTTATATATGAGGAACAGGTCGTAAAGGACCAGTTATATATGACTAACAGGTCGTAAAGGACCAGTTATATATGACGAACAGGTCGTAAAGGATTAGTTATATATGACGAACAGGTCGTAAAGGATTAGTTATATATGACGAACAGGTCGTAAAGGACCAGTTATATATGACGAACAGGTCGTAAAGGATCAGTTATATATGACGAACAGGTCGTAAAGGATCAGTTATACATGACGAACAGGTCGTAAAGTACCAGTTATATATGACTAACAGGTCGTAAAGGACCAGTTATATATGAGGAACAGGTCGTAAAGGACCAGTTATATATGACGAACAGGTCGTAAAGGACCAGTTATATATGACGAACAGGTCGTAAAGGACCAGTTATATATGAGGAACAGGTCGTAAAGGACCAGTTATATATGAGGAACAGGTCGTAAAGGATCAGTTATATATGAGGAACAGGTCGTAAAGGACCAGTTATATATGACGAACAGGTCGTAAAGGACCAGTTATATATGACGAACAGGTCGTAAAGGACCAGTTATATATGAGGAACAGGTCGTAAAGGATCAGTTATATATGACGAACAGGTCGTAAAGGATCAGTTATATATGAGGAACAGGTCGTAAAGTACCAGTTATATATGAGGAACAGGTCGTAAAGGATCAATTATATATGACGAACAGGTCGTAAAGGACCAGTTATATATGAGGAACAGGTCGTAGAGGACCAGTTATATATGAGGAACAGGTCGTAAAGTACCAGTTATATATGACGAACAGGTCGTAGAGGATCAGTTATATATGAGGAACAGGTCAAAAAGGACCAGTTATATATGAGGAACAGGTCGTAAAGGATCAGTTATATATGAGGAACAGGTCGTAAAGGATCAGTTATATATGACGAACAGGTCGTAAAGGATCAGTTATATATGAGGAACAGGTCGTAAAGGATCAGTTATATATGAGGAACAGGTCGTAAAGGATCAGTTATATATGAGGAACAGGTCGTAAAGGATCAGTTATATATGACGAACAGGTCAAAAAGGACCAGTTATATATGAGGAACAGGTCGTAAAGGATCAGTTATATATGAGGAACAGGTCGTAAAGGATCAGTTATATATGACGAACAGGTCGTAAAGTACCAGTTATATATGAGGAACAGGTCGTAAAGGATCAGTTATATATGACGAACAGGTCGTAAAGTACCAGTTATATATGACGAACAGGTCGTAAAGTACCAGTTATATATGACGAACAGGTCGTAAAGGACCAGTTATATATGAGGAACAGGTCGTAAAGGATCAGTTATATATGACGAACAGGTCGTAAAGGATCAGTTATATATGACGGACAGGTCGTAAAGGATCAGTTATATATGACGAACAGGAAAATTATTGATGTATAGTAAAGGATCAGTTCGTATAAACCAGATCAAAGCTTCATCACACAAGTCAGGACAGCCGTCTGTGTCTTCCCCCTCCTGTTGCATGCTGGGATGTGTCTTCCCTGGGGCGATGGCGGCGCCTCACCCGACTGATCGAGTCCCAACACGACCCCTGTAGCCCCACCCCTCTGACCCCGCCCCCCTCAGGTGTTCAGTGTGGTCTTTGCGTCGGTCTTGTCTCCACTCGTCCATCGGCAGTAAAACATTGAAGTTTCCCGCCGACCAATCACACGTCCTGCTCAGACACGTGGAGACTCTCGTTGTTTTCATATTAAACACACAAAGTCCTGAACGTCGTGATGACTCGTCGTCCTGAACCCGTGACCCAGATCACGTCGCCCGTCGTCTGTCCTGAGCGGATGTTGAAGCAGGAGCTTCATGACATCGTCTGATATGAATCTGTGTCAGCGTATGTTTGCATGTATGAAAATTGTTTTACAGAAGAAACAAAGCAGAAAAGATGAGCGTACATGTTCATATTTTATTTTTAAAAATTGTATTTACTTCTTTCTAGTTCTGTATATTTGGTCGTATTTGTGTTTTTTGCAATTATTTATATTAAAGTTTCTGATTAAACTGTAAAATATCAAACCTGAGTTACATCTCTTTGTCATCAGGTTTTGATGACGACGCTTCATTTACATATCTTCTTGAATATGTAAATGAGACGATACGTTGTTGACGCCTGCGAACATTGAAAGATTCAAGATTCAAAATAAGTTCCAGAGTTTAAAAACCTGCCGGACGAGTTGGTGAGCGGAGCGGAGCTCCTGCACCGTCTGTCACATTGATACCATGTCACATTTACCCATGATCCATTTCTGCCATCGTCTTTTTGAAACAATTATGGCTGAAATATTTTCCTGTTTGCGTCAGTTGAACTTTCAGCATCAGGTTCCTCGTCATGTCGTCGCCTCGGAGCTCGTTTCACTTCCGTCACCGAGGGTGAAACAAAACAGGAACTTTACGTAGAAAGGTCAGAGGTCACTCTGTGTTAACACGTTTGATTCTGACTTCCTGATCACCACGCGGTCAGAGTGTCTTTGAACGCATCACAGAGGAAAAAAGTCCAAAATGTAAAATTCTGAGACATTTAAAAAACTGTTTTTACATAATATTCCATCAACTGTTCAAAACAAGTTTATTGTGAGAGGAGCGAGGAGGGGAGGGGCCCGGGTCTTTGGTCCCTGGTTCCGGAGCATTGACCCTGTTTGTCCTCCTCAGGCTCTGGACCTGGATCGATCGGTTCTGCACAAGATCAAGAAGTCGGTGAAGGCCATCAGCACGTCCGGTCAGGGTGAGTGACGCCGAACGCACTTCCTGTCCGATCCACTTCCTGTCCGAACCTACTTCCTGTCCGATCCACTTCCTGTCCGATCCACTTCCTGTCCGATCATCAAACCATCTCTCGTCACAGAATCAGTGAATGTGTCTGATGGTTTTCATGAATTATTCTGTAAATCAGTAAAAAACATTCCTGGCCCCGCCCCTTTTGTCCAGATTCTTTCTTCATCCATGTTTCATCCTTCCACCAAGTTTACTGTAAATCTGTTCAGGAGCTTTTCAATGAACGGATCAGCTGATCGATTATCGGACTGATCGTCGCGTCCACATGAAAGTGTGAGAGTCGTGTAAATGTTCCAGAAAGCAACTTTAACAAACAGTTTTCTGTTTGGAGTTCGTTCACCCAGAGTTTTCACGCTCGGGTTACGACCGCTATCAAAACACATCGTCAACGGAGCTCAGATACTACCAGTCACCATGGCAACCGAGGAGAGAACACAAGGTCCTGCTGCGTCTCATCATCAAGGGCGAAGATACGACTTCGTGCCCGTCGTGAGAAAGACGAGTCGACGAGTCAATTCACTTCAACCTCAGCGGCGTTGCAATGTTTTTAATTCTTCTTTTAATTCAGGTTTCAATCCCACGTGGACACAAACAACTGTTGTGGCTGAAAATGGAACAAGAATATAGTGCAGACGGGTGAAGAATATGGTTTTAATCATCTGTCGATGAAGAGACTCTGCTCTGGTCGGAGAACATCCGCGATATGAAACTCTGAGATCATATTGAACTGACCTCTAGTTTAAGTTTCCCTCTCAGGGCAACAGACTCAGAGTTTTGTGGAATACACCACCGGAGAACGATCCGTGTGTTCAGGCGGGCGGAGACTCGCCTCCAAACATTCCCAGAATGCCGATCTCCTGTCCCAGCATGCACAGGGAGCGAGACGAGTCCAGTCCGGGCAGATTGAACCAGAACAGAAAATCTGTCTTCTCTCTGAGAGAAACAGATTTGAGAAGTATTAAAGTAGTTTCTCTAGTTTCAGTGGATTCATAAATACCTGAGCATGAATGTGTCCAGTTCAGATATTTAATTTCTTTTTATTGATGGAATCAGAATCAGAACCATTTGTTTAAAATAAATAAAAAATACAAATAAATAATAAATAATATTTCAAGGACACAATATATTATATAATCTATATATTGTGTATATTAAGAATAATGACACCAAAGGCAGAGACGAGATAAACAGATGATTTGGTTTGAGGTTTGAACGAACCAATAGAAATGAGCGGAGGTTGAATGTGGGACGGACTTCCTGTGTGTTTCAGCTCACGTGGACAACGAGGACCAGTACGTCCAGTCGCTGGACAAGTTCGGGGACAACTGCGTCCGCAGGGAGGACGGCGAGGTCGGCTCCGCCTTCCTCCGCTTCACCGTCTTCACCAAAGAGCTGTCGGCGCTCTTCAAGAACCTGGTGAGGACTGGACGGGGAGCGGGTCATCTGTGATGTCATCTGTGATGTCATCTGACGTCAGGGGTTTGACCTCTGACCTTCTCTGTTCACAGCTGCAGAACATGAACAACATCATCAGTTTCCCTCTGGACAGTTTGTTGAAGGGCGACTTGAAGGGCGTGAAAGGGGTTCGTTCCTCCATCACAAGATTATATCTCTATTTATATTCATATTTATTTGTTTTTGTGACCGTATATTAAGAATTATGTGCTTCAAACTTGAAATAAATAATTGTTCTTTAGTCGTATAAAGAATATTCTTCGGCTCTAAAGTCAAATAAAAACCCAGGTCGCTCGGTCTTATCACCTCGACATGTTTCCCGACTGACTCACGGGTCAAAGTCTACTCTGACGCTGTTTGTTGCTGCGATGTGATTGGTCGTAGCTCAGCACTAATCACGTGACGTCTCCGCCTCCTGCAGGATCTGAAGAAGCCGTTCGACAAAGCCTGGAAGGATTACGAGACCAAACTGTGAGCAAAAGGAAATCTCTTCTTCACGTGAACATTGTCTACGTCCTGATGCTCAGAGCGGCACGTTCGCGTTTCAGAGGAATCGAACGGCGAGCGGCGTGAGTTTTAACCCGACCTCTGACCTCCGCAGGGCGAAGCTGGAGAAGGAGAAGAGGGAACACGCCAAGCAGCACGGGATGATCCGGACGGAGTTCAGCGGAGGAGAAATCGCAGAGGAGATGGAGAAGGAGCGACGACTCTTCCAGCTGCAGATGTGTGAGGTGAGGATGTGCGGAGGTCAGAGGTCACCAGATTCTTCTTCTGCTTCTGTTTCATCACACAACAGTCAGACATTATGTGTCGATGAAAGAATTTAGGGAGTTTCACAAAGTTTGGTGGAATCTATGGAGGCCCAGAGTGGCCAAAATTTTTCAATACAGAGCCTTTTTTTAAATGATTATTTTAATTATTTTCTTGGATAAAATAAAAACCTTTATTTCTGTTTTTGTACGGAAGCCCATTTCTGTCAACATTATGATTTAAGTCACAATATTGAGAAACTTTCTTGAAATAATAAGTTGCTCAATATAAGTTTCTCATTATTCTGTGAAATGTACTTTTGGTTGATTAATAAGACTGGAGTGACAGGAAGTGATGAATTCTCTCCGCAGTATCTCCTCAAAGTGAACGAGATCAAAGTGAAGAAAGGCGTCGACTTCCTCCAGAACCTCATCAAGTATTTCCAGGCTCAGTGCAAGTACGTCGCAGCATCACACGTTCAGACAGAAGCAGCGAGTCGGAAACACACCGATGGTCAAACAGGATGTAGAGACAAACACGTACCGATGATGAAATGATGAAAAATGGAGAATCACGTCAGAAAAACATGCCATCAGTTAATTCCACATTATTGTTCTTCACACACTTTAATTTTCCTTCAGCGATAAGATTTATAGCACATTTAGAGATTTTTGAGGGGTTTTATTGATTACTTGTTTGTTATTGGTCTTTTTGCGCAGGATAAAAAAAGTGATAATTTATTTTGGAGCAAAACTGAAGTGTTTCTTGCGTCTGCACTCAGTTTTTTCCAGGACGGACTGAAAGCTGTGGAGAGTCTGAAACCCTCCGTAGAGAAACTGGCGACTGACCTGACGATGGTGAGTGAGGGCATCGAGATGCCTGCAGGGGCATTTAGAACAATGCAGCGAGAACACAGACCATCGTGAGGAACCGGTAGAATAATGTTTTTCCTATAACGTAATAGGTTCCTTCAGACAGTCGTTCCCCTGGTGGTGAACATTGTCTAACACAATCCCATTGTTGTTTAACCCCAAACTCCCCTAAAGGCCCTGAGTTGTCTCATAGAACCTCCACAGTCATCCCTCAACGCCCTGAAAGGAGCTGTAGAACATCCTCATTGAGCCTCTAAATGCTAGAAACCTCCGAAAGGACGACTGGAACCTCTTGACCTGAACTTGACTCCAAAAGACAAACCTCCTCACAAAGTCCTAACAACCCCCTCAACTTCTAAAATCACCTTTCGAACTTTGTCATTGACCGTCAAAACTACATGTAGAACCTTCCCAATGATCATTAGAACATCTGAGCAACCCTTAGAAACTCCTACAGGATCTCTAGAACCTTCTCACTGACCTCTACAACCTCCTACAGGATCTCTAGAACCTTCTCACTGACCTCTACAACCTCCTACAGGATCTCTAGAACCTTCTCACTGACCTCTACAACCTCCTACAGGATCTCTAGAACCTTCTCACTGACCTCTACAACCTCCTACAGGATCTCTAGAACTTTCTTAACAGCGACTAAAATCTTGTGAAACCAAACTCTTTTACCACTTAAAGCTTCTAAACAAACCAGAGAACCTCCAGAACCTTCCCATCGAAAACTAAAACACCCTAAAGGATCTGGAGAACTTCGACCTTCTACCTTTACTTGTCATGGAGTTGTTTCACAGTGTGGAGATGCCACTTTGACATCCGTCTCTCCCGTGTCCTTCAGATCAAACAGACTCAGGATGGAGAGAGGAAACAGCTGAGTCAGCTGCGGGACGTCCTGAAGGCTTCGCTGCAGTCGGAGCAGAAAGAGGTGGGAAACAGCTGTGTGAGAAAACATCTGCTTCTTGGATGAAAAGACCTTGTGGAGTTGAGAAATCGCAGACATTTCTGGGAAATAGGATTTTTAAGTCCAGACTTATTGATTTCTTAGCAACAACAAATTTAACATAATTTAATTTCTTAATTTTTTATTCCCGCCACCCGACCACGGATAAGCGGTTGAAGATGAGATGAGATGAGATGAATTTTTTATTTGAAATTTTAATTTTTAACTTAAACCCATTGACTTAAAACTTCAAGGTTTGGACGGTTTAGTTAACACGTTTTGCTGAGGGCGGAGCCGAGCGGAGGCCATGTTGGCCCCTCCCCTTCTCCTGCCTGAAGAAAAACATCTGGAAACCTGCTGACCACGAGAGTCGGTCAGTATTCTTGGTCGTGGACGGATGATGTTGTAAGATTTCCTTCTCCTCAGCACTTCTCCGGTCGCATCATCACAGCAAACGAGAAGAGAAGAGGATGTGGTCTGTTTGAGGAAAGCCGCCTCCAGGGGGCGTGGCCAGGACTACAAACATGAAGGTTAACATTGGTGTTGTGTCCCTGTCTTCACAGGACTCTCAGGCGAAGCCGAGCGCAGGTTACAGCCTCCACCAGCTGCAGGGGAACAAGGCCCACGGCACCGAGTGCTCCGGAGTCCTGTACAAGAGAAGTGAAGGGTGAGTGAACGCCACGTCCCAGAATCCTTCAGGAGAGGAGGAGGAGGAGGGTATGTTCTTATTCAAACGTATGTGAACTCTCCTCGTCAGGCTGAGGAAGGTGTGGCAGAAGAGGAAGTGCTCGGTGCGGAACGGATTCCTGACCATCTGCCACGGCACGGTAAGACGGCAGGTCTTCTCCTTCCATTGGTCCTCTCCTCCCATTGGTCCTCTCCTCCCATTGGTCCTCCTGCATGCCGAGCTCCAGCCCCTCCTGCCTGCATGTACAATTTTACAAAAGTTACAAAAAGTCTTTCTTTTTTTAAATTTAGCTACTTATTGTTTGTTTCCCCGTCTTTTTGTTCTTTTTGTTCCTTCTGTCTTTTTGTTTTGAAGTTTTTAAATGAAGAGTCAAACATCCAATCAGGACAGAGCGAGCAGCAGAGGAAGAGAAAGAGGAGGAGGAGGAGCATAAGGAAAAGGATGAAGGAGACAAGGGTGGGAAGAGAATGAGCTTTGGTTTAAACGTGGGGGGTGGAGTCACAATGCCATCGTCAGTTTCTTTGTTATTTCTGGGACTGAGCTGTTATTTCAGCCTCGTCTCAGCTTCAGCTTCTACGTTTTAGTTTTGAGCTTCTACGTGCTGCGGGAACGTGTCCTTGTGTATTCTGAACCTGGACGTCGAGGTCGCAATTCCGAGTTCTGAGGTTCTGATGGAACGCCGGCCTATCTCACCAGAAGCTTCACTTCCTGTTTGAGACGAGCCGGGTGTTTCAGAATAAAAGCACCAGTGGTTCTTCTTTTTTAATTTTTTTATTTAACTTTATTATAATAGAACTTTATTTAACTAACAGGAAAAAGACTCATGGGCCTTTGACCTTTGACCTCTTCAGTGTTAATCCCAATGACGGATTTTTGTATTAGCCTGAGTTTAAGAATGTCTCTCTGTCTGTCTGTCTGTTGTCTGTCTGTCTTTTGTCTGTCTGTTGTCTGTCTCTCTGACTGTTTGTCTGTTGTCTGTCTGTCTGCTGTCTGTCTGTCTGTTGTCTGTCTGTTGTCTGTATCTCTGACTGTCTGTCTGTTGTCTGTCTGTTGTCTTTTGTCTGTCTGTTGTCTGTCTTTCTGTTGTCTGTCTGTTGTCTGTCTGTCTGTTGTCTGTCTTTCTGTTGTCTGTTGTCTGTTGTCTGTTTGTCTGTTGTCTGTCTGTCTGTTGTCTGTTGTCTGTTGTCTGTCTATTGTCTGTTTGTCTGTCTTTCTGTCTGTTGACTGTCATCTGTCTGTTGTCTCTCTGTTGTCTTTCTGTCTGTTGTCTGTTGTCTGTCTGTTGTCTCTCCGTTGTCTTTCTGTCTGTTGTCTGTTGCCTGTCTGTTGTCTCTCTGTTGTCTTTCTGTCTGTTGTCTGTCTATTGTCTGTTTGTCTGTCTTTCTTTCTGTTGTCTGTCATCTGTCTGTTGTCTCTCTGTTGTCTTTCTGTCTGTTGTCTGTCATCTTTCTGTTGTCTCTCTGTTGTCTTTCTGTCTGTTGTCTGTTGTCTGTCTGTCTGTGGACACTCACTGCTGTCCTCCTCACCTGTCTCCCTGCTCCTCGTCTCGCAGGCTAACAGACCTCCAGCCAAACTCAACCTGCTCACCTGCCAGGTGAAGAGGAACCCCGATGAGAAGAAGAGCTTCGACCTGTTCTCACGTATGCTGCAGACACACCCTGCTCCACATGTCTGTCTGTCTGTCTGCCTGCCTGTCTGTCTGATTGATGTGACACCTTGTCTCCTGTCTCCCTCCCTCAGATGACAGAACTTATCACTTCCAGGCCGAGGACGAAGCTGAGTGTCAGGTGTAAGTAGCGGCGGGTTGGACGAGCGGCTTCAGCCCGTGGTGTTCAGTGATGTTCAGTGATGTTCAGTGATGTTCAGTGATGTTCAGTGATGTTCAGTGATGTTCAGTGATGTTCAGTGATGTTCAGTGATGTTCAGTGTGAGATGTTCAGTCTGTGATGTTCAGTCTGTGATGTTCAGTGTGAGATGTTCAGTGTGTGATGTTCAGTGTGTGATGTTCAGTGTGTGATGTTCAGTGTGTGATGTTCAGTGTGAGATGTTCAGTGTGAGATGTTCGGTGTGTGATGTTCAGTGATGTTCAGTGTGTGATGTTCGGTGTGTGATGTTCAGTGATGTTCAGTGATGTTCAGTGATGTTCAGTGTGAGATGTTCAGTCTGTGATGTTCAGTGTGTGATGTTCAGTGTGTGATGTTCAGTGTGTGATGTTCAGTGTGTGATGTTCAGTGTGTGATGTTCAGTGTGTGATGTTCAGTGTGAGATGTTCGGTGTGTGATGTTCAGTGATGTTCAGTGTGTGATGTTCAGTGTGAGATGTTCAGTGTGAGATGTTCAGTGATGTTTAGTGTGTGATGTTCAGTGTGTGATGTTCAGTGTGTGATGTTCAGTGTGAGATGTTCAGTGATGTTCAGTGATGTTCAGTGATGTTCAGTGTGTGATGTTCAGTGTGAGATGTTCAGTGTGAGATGTTCAGTGATGTTTAGTGTGTGATGTTCAGTCTGTGATGTTCAGTCTGTGATGTTCAGTGTGAGATGTTCAGTGTGTGATGTTCAGTGTGTGATGTTTAGTGTGTGATGTTCAGTGATGTTCAGTGATGTTCAGTGTGATGTTCAGTGTGTGATGTTCAGTGATGTTCAGTGTGATGTTCAGTGTGTGATGTTCAGTGTGTGATGTTCAGTGATGTTCAGTGATGTTCAGTGTGTGATGTTCAGTGTGTGATGTTTAGTGTGTGATGTTCAGTGATGTTCAGTGTGATGTTCAGTGTGATGTTCAGTGTGTGATGTTCAGTGATGTTCAGTGTGATGTTCAGTGTGTGATGTTCAGTGTGTGATGTTCAGTGATGTTCAGTGATGTTCAGTGTGATGTTCAGTGTGTGATGTTCAGTGATGTTCAGTGTGATGTTCAGTGTGTGATGTTCAGTGTGTGATGTTCAGTGATGTTCAGTGATGTTCAGTGTGTGATGTTTAGTGTGTGATGTTCAGTGTGAGATGTTCAGTGTGAGATGTTCAGTGATGTTCAGTGATGTTCAGTGATGTTCAGTGTGTGATGTTTAGTGTGTGATGTTCAGTGTGTGATGTTCAGTGATGTTCAGTGATGTTCAGTGATGTTCAGTGTGTGATGTTTAGTGTGTGATGTTCAGTGTGAGATGTTCAGTGATGTTCAGTGTGTGATGTTCAGTGTGAGATGTTCAGTGTGAGATGTTCAGTGATGTTTAGTGTGTGATGTTCAGTGTGTGATGTTCAGTGTGTGATGTTCAGTGTGAGATGTTCAGTGTGATGTTCAGTGTGTGATGTTCAGTGTGAGATGTTCAGTGTGATGTTCAGTGTGTGATGTTCAGTGTGTGATGTTCAGTGTGTGATGTTCAGTGTGAGATGTTCAGTGATGTTCAGTGTGTGATGTTCAGTGTGTGATGTTCAGTGTGAGATGTTCAGTGTGATGTTCAGTGTGTGATGTTCAGTGTGTGATGTTCAGTGTGAGATGTTCAGTGATGTTCAGTGTGTGATGTTCAGTGTGTGATGTTTAGTGTGTGATGTTCAGTGATGTTCAGTGATGTTCAGTGTGATGTTCAGTGTGTGATGTTCAGTGATGTTCAGTGTGATGTTCAGTGTGTGATGTTCAGTGTGTGATGTTCAGTGATGTTCAGTGATGTTCAGTGTGTGATGTTCAGTGTGTGATGTTTAGTGTGTGATGTTCAGTGATGTTCAGTGTGATGTTCAGTGTGTGATGTTCAGTGTGTGATGTTCAGTGTGTGATGTTTAGTGTGTGATGTTTAGTGTGTGATGTTCAGTGATGTTCAGTGTGATGTTCAGTGTGTGATGTTCAGTGTGTGATGTTCAGTGTGTGATGTTCAGTGTGTGATGTTCAGTGTGTGATGTTCAGTGTGATGTTCAGTGTGATGTTCAGTGTGTGATGTTCAGTGTGTGATGTTCAGTGTGTGATGTTCAGTGATGTTCAGTGTGATGTTCAGTGTGTGATGTTTAGTGTGTGATGTTTAGTGTGTGATGTTCAGTCTGTGATGTTCAGTGTGTGATGTTCAGTGTGTGATGTTCAGTGTGTGATGTTCAGTGTGAGATGTTCGGTGTGTGATGTTCAGTGTGAGATGTTCGGTGTGTGATGTTCAGTGATGTTCAGTGATGTTTAGTGTGTGATGTTCAGTGATGTTCAGTGTGTGATGTTCAGTGTGAGATGTTCGGTGTGTGATGTTCAGTGATGTTCAGTGATGTTTAGTGTGTGATGTTCAGTGTGTGATGTTCAGTGTGTGATGTTCAGTGATGTTCAGTGATGTTCAGTGATGTTCAGTGATGTTCAGTGTCTGACGTCTGACGCTCGTGTCCGTTTTTGTCCAGCTGGGTGTCGGTGCTCCAGAACAGTAAGGAGGAGGCTCTGAACAAGGCCTTCGAAGGAGATCAGGACGAAGGAGAGAACAACATCGTCCAGGAGCTGACCAAGGCCATCGTGGTGGAGGTGAAGAGGATGAGCGGCAACGACGGCTGCTGCGACTGTGGAGCAGACGGTCTGTACTGCTGCTGCTACTGCTACTGCTAATAATGCTGATGCTAATGCTACTGCTAATACTGCTTATGCTGCTAATGCTGCTGCAAATAATGCTAATGCTGCTGCTAATACTACAACCACTACTGCTAATATTACTAAGACTACTGCTAATACTGCTAATATTACCATTATCGCGGCTAATACTGCTACTGCTTCTGGCAATACTGCTAATGCTAATGCTACTTAAACTGCTAATATCGTGAATACTGTTAATGCTTCTGCTTATTCTGCTAATACTACTAATATCACTGCAAATGCTGCTAATGCTACTGGCAATACTGCTAATACTGCTTGTCCCCTCCCCCCACCTCGTCCCGCAGGTCCCACCTGGCTGTCCACCAACCTCGGGGTGTTGATCTGCATCGAGTGCTCGGGGATCCACAGGGAGATGGGGGTCCACTACTCCAGGATCCAGAGTCTGGACCTGGACGTCCTGGGAACATCCGAGCTGCTGGTGAGTCTAATTCATGTTCCCCAGAGGATGGATGGAATTATCTGAATTTTGTTCTTGAAGCTTTTTTCTTGTAATGCTCTTTGTCATCACATCATATTTTCTTTCTCAGTTATTTTTGAAGTCATCTTTGAAATATCACAACTTTGTCATTATCAGATACTGTGATTTTATTTCTCGTGACCTCACGACTTTATTCTCGAAGCAGCGGCACTGATGAATCCACTCTGTGGTGTGTTTTAGTTGGCGAAGAATGTGGGAAATGCCAGTTTCAACGAGATCATGGAGGCAGATCTGTCGGCGCAGGACGTTTTCAAACCCGATCCGAGCAGTGACATGTGAGTGATGGGCTGAGAGGAAGGAAATCAAACGGGGATTAAATGGTGACGCACTAACTCCGCCTCTCTCTGTGCTCTGGTGGTTGTCAGGCAGGCGAGGAAGGACTACATCACAGCCAAGTACACAGAGAAGCGCTTTGCTCGGCGGCTTTGTGCCGACGCTGCGTCCAGGCTGCAGGCTTTATACGAGGCCGTCAGGAACAGAGACATCCTGTCTCTGATCCAGGTCTACGCTGAGGGGGTGGACCTGATGGAGGCCGTCCCGCAGCCCAACGAACACGTACGACAACAGAGATTTACAGTCATGTAACCGTCAACACATGGTCACACTGTGTGACGAGATTCACTCTGAAGGTCTGTTTGTTCCTGTCAGGAACCTGGCGAGACGGTGCTCCACCTGGCGGTCCGCATGGTGGACAGAAACTCCCTCCACATCGTGGACTTCCTGGCTCAGAACAGGTAACTGCTGCACATCGTCAGTCAGGTGGACGACTTCCTGACCAAACTGTAAACAAGAGCAGGTCGGTCGCACGGACCTGAACAAGAGGAAGTTCTTCTCTTTAGATTTTTGTCGTAGGGTGAGAATTGAAGAAAGAAAACGTAAACTCAACATGTCTCCCTCATGGTGCCTGGAAGTAGCTTCTCTCTCAGGGGGGCGGGGCGCTCTCCTTTACCTGGTTGAGGTAAGCTAGTTTAGATAGGTTAGCTAGTTTAGCCTTCTTGTGCAAACTGATGGACGAATCTTCTTCCTCTCGTTGTATAAAAATGAAGCTGAAATATGAGCCGCCATCTTGTGCCTGTGACGTCATGTGGAGTCAGAGCCGTTGCAGTAGTGATGGTGCAGTGGAGCCGTGGTCAGTTTCAGCTTTTAACCGTGACTTCTCAGCCGCTTTTATATCATCGAATACTGATGAGAAGCAAAGTGATCAGAAACATGAACACGGGAACAAACATCAGTGATAAGAACGACCTCACATGACATGGAGGGGGTGGGGCTTATGAGCTGTACTGCAGCCAGTCACCAGGGGGCGATCAGGAGGATTTGGCTTCAGTATAGAGGAGCCATCACGTCGTCCATCTTTGTTCGCGGCCTCTGGTCTGACCCTTTCACCCGCTCACACGTGTGTTTCAGCGGGAACCTGGACAAGCAGACGAGCAGAGGAAGCACAGCGCTGCATTACTGCTGCCTGACCGACAACAGCGAGTGTCTCAAACTGCTGCTTAGAGGAAAAGCCTCCGTGTCCACCGGTAAGACCACAAACCTTCCGTCTGTTCACTCACAAACATCCAGTGGCTGGATCAGGTGCCAGTGCTACGACTGGATTACATTTTTCACAATCTCTTGAGACTTTGAGGCTGATGGGAATCTTTCCCCCAGACTCAGCTTCTTGGAATAATGTTGCGAACAACATGATGTGTTAAAGTAAATAATCAGTCATTCATGATCCCCAGTGGATGAATCCTACAGACTCTCTTACTGAGGCACACAGACTCTCCATATTAAACAGAATGCTAAGGAAGGACCGATATGCTAACAGTCATTTGCTTAATTAAAGTCTTCTTTTCTAAACTGTGGTTTATTTGTCTCCCCAGTGAACGAAGCCGGAGAGACGCCACTGGACATCGCCAAACGTCTGCGACACATTCAGTGTGAAGAGCTGGTGAGAAACGACCCCATCGCTCATTACTTCCGCCAAGGAGGTTGTGTTTTCATCAGTGATTCTAAGAAGGTTTATGCAAAAACTACTGAACAGATCTCCGTGACCTTTTGTGGAGGGGTGGAGCCTGACACAAGCAAGAAGTCGTTACATTTTAGGAATTGATTTTCACTTTCTGTAACATGGCGAGATAGAGTTTGCGCCACTGTGTGGCGTCCAGGTTCTGTTTGGTTCTGTTTGGAATCCACACGTATGTGACATGTTCTACTATGTTCCTTCCACCTTCAGCTCACTCAGGCTCAGACTGGGAAGTTTAACGTCCATGTCCACGTGGAGTACGAGTGGCGTCTCCAGAACGAGGACCTGGACGAGAGCGAGGACGAGATGGAGGACAAGGTGAGCGACCCCGAAGTCAGTTCACGTGTTGGAAATGTTCGGGATGTGTAACCAAACCCCACTTTTCTGCGCAGCCCATCCCGAACCGCCGCGAGGAACGTCCAGTCAGCTGCTTCGTGCCGGGCGCTGGCCCCACGCAGCCCAACCTGGCGGCGTTGGCCCGGGACGCCGCCTCCCTTGTGCGGGACAAACACAAAAGGCCTCCGGTGCCCAGCACCATAATCAGCAACGAGACCTACGGCACCATGCTGGACCTCAACCTGCTGCCGTCGGGGTCGACACCCCCGCTGCCGCCCAGAGGACCCCACAGAGGTCAGAGGTCGTGGGGGGTTGGGGGGGGGGGGGGGGGGGGGGGGGGGTCGTGTGTAGCCTTCAGGGCCTGTGTGTTGGGACAAACTGACGTTCGGTCTCCCTGCAGGATCCGGTCCCAGTAAACCTGTTGCAATTGAAAAAGTGGACAGACAGCGGTCGTCATCAGACCCCCCGAACCCCCCGGCCCCTGAGAGGAACTCCTCCGTGTACGGTGGGTGTGGCCTCCTCCTCAGCTGTGGCTCTGTGCTGGTTTGTCTCTTTGTGTTACACTAATTCCTCCCCCTTCTCCTCCAGTGCTCCCAGCAGTTCCTCCCCCTCCCCCCCCTCCTCCAGTGTACAGGAAGTCCAGTCTGTTGCAGACCAAGACCGTGTCGGCTCGGAACACCCCCCTCCCCCTTCTGCCTCCTCCACCAGCACTGAAACTCTCCCCCCCAGTGCCAGCAGTCCCGTCACCTCCCTCCGTACCACCACCCCCCCACTACAAAGCTCCACCTCTCCCCCCTCCTGTCCCCAGCCACAAGACCAGCAGAGCACCAGGACCTCTAGGACCACTAGGACCACCAGGACCACTAGAACCACTAGGACCACCAGGACCACTAGAACCACTAGGACCACTAGGACCACTAGAACAACTAGGACCCAAATCCCCCAAATCCCCCAAATCACCCACCGGGTACGTAGTGGTCTGAACTGGTCTGTACTAGAGTGTACTGGTGTGTACTGGTCTGTACTTCTTTGTACTGGTCTGTACTGGTCTGTACTGGTCTGTACTTCTTTGTACTGGTCTGTACTGGTCTGTACTTCTTTGTACTGGTCTGTACTGGTCTGTACTTCTTTGTACTGGTCTGTACTGGTTACAAAGTGCAGATTTTTTGAGTTTATTTGATTTTTATTGATTTCAGATCAGTTAAACAACCACCACAGAGACCTCCTGTCAGGACCTGGTCTGTGGAAAGACGAGGTACACACACACACACACACACACACACACACACTCGCATAGGCTCACGGCGCTGGAGTTCTGACCTTGTCTGTTTCTCTCTGCAGGTTCTCAGTCCAGATCCCCCCAGACTCCGGCTCCTCCGACACCCAAACCCAGAACCACTTTCTCCGTAAGTCCTCGTCAACCGCACGACGGGGGTCAGAGGTCAACGCTTAGGGGAGCTCTGCTAAAACACTCGACCCAAACAATCCAGTCTGCTCCGGTGTCGCACGTGAACTCTGACTGAGTGTGATCAGTGTAGCTTGTTCCGACCTGTCTGTGTGTGTGTGTGTGTGTGTGTGTGTGTGTGTGTGTGTGCGTGTAGAAGCTGAAGCCTCAGAGAGTGAAGGCCATCTACAACTGTTCAGCTGATAATCCAGACGAGTTGACCTTCAGTGAGGGGGAGGTGATCGTGGTGGAGGGGGAGGAGGACAGCGAGTGGTGGGTGAGTCAGAGTCACAAAGGGGGCGAAGCCAGGAATTGTCTGTAACATTGTGACGATGTCGATGAGATAAATCCAAAATGTTCGTGAGCTGATGTGTGTTTGTTTGTTCTGCTCTGACTCAGGTCGGACACGTCGAGGCGGATCCG
The DNA here is from genome assembly GCF_022379125.1 of Scophthalmus maximus. Taxonomy (NCBI): domain Eukaryota; kingdom Metazoa; phylum Chordata; class Actinopteri; order Pleuronectiformes; family Scophthalmidae; genus Scophthalmus; species Scophthalmus maximus. The sequence goes on along the minus strand of NC_061532.1, from coordinate 20,144,204 downwards.
ACCAGACAGGGAGCGTTTCCTGTGACCTTCGTCCACTTCATCTCCGAGTGACGGACGAGTCGCGGCGTCCGGCTGACGGACAGACACAGACCGGACAAAGACTCCGGGTCGTCGTCAAGGACCCGAACGACGCTTTCTTCCGTCTGACACTTTGGTCCAAACGTTTGCTCTCAGACGAGCGCTGAAGCCCGAGGGAACCATGTTGTTGTTGTTGTTTTTCTTCTTCTTTTCAAGCTCAAAGAACTTTGTTTTAAATTCTTGTGGAAATCTCAAAGTTTCCCAAGAAAATCTTCCTGGATTTATTTTTGATGCAGCAGAAAGTATTAAATTCATTTGAATATTTATCCCCATGGAAACGCAGTGTGGCCAAACGTATGCGGACAGTGGAGGCTCTTATAGAAACATAATGTGGAGCTTCCTGTTTATTAGAGAAGTTTGATTCTTTGATCTTATAACAAACTGTCTCATTAAAAACCAAAGACATTTTACTGTTGATGTGTTTTTGTGACTTTTCCTTATTTTTCATTTTATATGATAAAAAACTTTCCTCCCTTCTCCCTTTTACTGTCACTTCTTCTCATTTTCTCCGTTTCCATGGAGACGTCCTCACATGCCTTGTTTATTACATTAAAACTGATATGAAACAGAAAACCAGACGCTGTTTTTTTCTTTAGTGCCGATGGTCTGAAGCAGCAAGTTCAGTCGAGTCCGACGCACACGATGAATTTTATTTATTCATTTTAATTTGAAGCCAAACTGAAACTGGAATAATCTCATAAATCATCTTCTTTTGGACATTTCACTTATTTGAGTCTGAGTCTGTGTTTCAGACACATTTGGCCTCATGATGACAACAATGATCATATTTATTATAACAATAAAAACTTATTTAGAACATGCAGATATGAACCCCCTCCCGTAAAACACACACACACACACACACACACACACTCTGATTACTTCAACACCTTCAGGACTTTTCTTTATTTTTATTTAAGAGTAAAATTAAAATACAACTTCAGACTCAGGATCGAATCATTCATGGTGACGTCATCATTTTAATATTTTACTCGCTATTGATTAGATGTTTGTGACTTTTTGTTTCAGTGGTGAAGTTTCATTGTATTTAACTTCACCTCAGGTCAGAGGGGCGGAACCAAATGTCTGTAAGCGATATCAGAAACACGGGGAAGATTTACCGCACGGACCGGAAGTGACTGCGAGCGCCATCCTCACGCAGAGCGTCTGTGATGTTGACGAAGAGTTGATCGATTCTTTCACTGCTCGTCGGGTTCGTCGAAGAACAACATGGCGGCGAAACGTAAACCGGACGCGACGGTCCCGGCGGAGGAGAGCGACCAGCTGCTCATCCGGCCGCTGTGAGTCCGAACCCGCCTCGTGCACAACAAGTTGTTTCTACAGCGGTGGACCGGAACCTTCAGGACCGGATGTTGTTTGTTCTGATGAGTGTGTTGTGTTGTTGTTTCTCTCTTTAACGTCCGGATGTGAGTGAGTGAGTTGTTGGACAGACAAGTGATGATGATGATGATGATGATGACCATGACGTCACTGTGTCTGTGTGCAGAGGAGCCGGACAGGAAGTGGGACGCTCCTGCATCATCCTGGAGTTCAAGGGACGAAAGATCATGGTAACAACGCTCATCACGTCAACGCTACACTCAGTGTGTGTGAGAGATCTTCATGGTGATATAACGTGTGTGTGTGTGTGTGTGTGTGTGTGTGTGTGTGTGTGTGTGTGTGTGTGTGTGTGTGTGTGTGTGTGTGTGTGTGTGTGTGTGTGTGTGTGTGTGTGTGTGTGTGTGTAGTTGGACTGTGGGATCCATCCTGGCCTGGAGGGAATGGACGCTCTGCCGTACATCGACCTGATCGACCCTGCTGAGATCGACCTGCTGCTCATCAGCCAGTGAGTATACACACGCACACACACACACACAGACACATACACACACACACACACACACAGAGACACACACACACACACACACACACACAGACACACACACACACACACACACACAGAGAGAAATACACACACACACACATACACACACACACACACACACACACACACACACACACACACACAGACACACACACACACAGAGACACACACACACACACACACACACACACAGACACACACAGAGAGACATACACACAGACACATACACACACACACACACAGACACATACACACACACACACACACACACACACACACACACACACAGAGAGACATACACACACACACACACACACACACACAGAGAGACATACACACACACACACACACACACACACACAGAGACACACACACACACACACACACACACAGACACACACAGAGAGACATACACACACACACACACACAGACACATACACACACACACACACACACACACACACACACACAGAGAGACATACACACACACACACACACACACACACAGAGAGACATACACACACACACACACACACACACACAGAGACATACACACCCTCTGAACTGTTCTTGTTGATCCCAGTTTCCACCTGGACCACTGCGGCGCTCTGCCCTGGTTCCTGCAGAAGACGAGCTTCAAGGGACGAACCTTCATGACTCACGCCACCAAGGCCATCTACCGCTGGCTGCTGTCGGACTATGTCAAAGTCAGGTGACGTGGAAACGCTGCTGAAGAACAAACTGCCGTGTGTTTTAGTTTGTGAGTGACGATGCTCTTCTCTGATTGGTTCTCATCAGGCGAAGCGTCGCTGACACTCCATGTCACGAACAGTCCCACCTCGTCGTCGTCACATCGCTGCTCAGTTTACATCATGATGAGTGACTGTGTGTGTGTTACAGTAACATCTCAGCGGATGACATGCTCTACACGGAGACGGACCTGGAGGAGAGCATGGAGAAGATCGAGACCATCAACTTCCACGAGGTGAAGGAAGTGGCCGGCATCAAGTTCTGGTGTTACCACGCGGGTCACGTCCTGGGGGCCGCCATGTTCATGATCGAGATCGCCGGGGTCAAGGTAACGAGCGCCGGTCGCCCGAAGACACGAGTCCAACCAACGCGTCCGGCGTTTAGATGAACTGACACGTGTGTGTGTGTGTGTGTGTGTGTGTGTGTGTGTGTGTGTGTGTGTGTGTGTGTGTGTGTGTGTGTGTGTGTGTGTGTGTGTGTGTGTGTGTGTGTGTGTGTGTGTGTGTGTGTGTGTGTGTGTGTGTGTGTGTGTGTGTGTGTGTGTGTAGTTGTTGTACACAGGGGACTTCTCCCGTCAGGAGGACAGACATCTGATGGCAGCGGAGATTCCCAGTGTGAAACCAGACATCCTCATCACGGTGAGTGAAGCTGCAGAACAAATCAGGTTTCAACTTTATTCAAAAATTTCGTATGAACCTTGACGTGTGTGTGTGTGTGTGTGTGTGTGTGTGTGTGTGTGTGTGTGTGTGTGTGTGTGTGTGTGTGTGTGTGTGTGTGTGTGTGTGTGTGTGTGTGTGTGTGTGTGTGTGTGTGTGTGTGTGTGTGTGTGTGTGTGTGTGTCAGGAGTCGACCTATGGGACTCACATCCACGAGAAGCGTGAGGAGCGAGAGGCTCGGTTCTGTAACACGGTCCACGACATTGTGAACAGGGAGGGCCGCTGTCTGATCCCCGTGTTCGCTCTGGGTCGAGCCCAAGAGCTGCTGCTCATCCTGGGTGAGACCCAATGACCCCCCCGCCACCTTCTTCTTCTTCCTTTTTAATCATGGTTGACAAACAACTGTTAGTTTAACTCCTGAGAGAAATGATGACGAGTTCTGGTCTTTCTGTTTGAACGTGGCGCTGCTGCTGGACCCAGACGAGTACTGGCAGAACCACCCGGAGCTGCACGACATCCCCATCTACTACGCCTCCTCCCTGGCCAGGAAGTGCATGGCCGTGTACCAGACCTACATCAACGCCATGAACGACAAGATCCGCAAGGCCATCAACGTCAACAACCCCTTTGTCTTCAAGCACATCAGCAACCTGAAGGTGAGTGGGCGGGGCCGCCGCTCGCCGTCCCGTCGCCGTTCCGTCACACCGACCCGTCTGTCTGTCTGTCCGCCCCTCAGAGCATGGACCACTTCGACGACATCGGCCCCAGCGTGGTGATGGCGTCTCCCGGCATGATGCAGAGCGGCCTGTCCAGAGAACTGTTCGAGAGCTGGTGCACCGACAAGCGCAACGGAGTCATCATCGCCGGGTACTGCGTGGAGGGAACGCTCGCCAAGGTGGGACGCTTTGACCACGCCCACCCAGCGAGCATCGGGCCAATGTGTGCATCACACTGATGTGTGTGTGTGTGTGTGTGTGTGTGTGTGTGTGTGTGTGTGTGTTGCAGCACATCATGACGGAGCCTGATGAGATCAACACCATGTCGGGTCAGAAACTTCCTCTGAAGATGTCGGTCGACTACATCTCCTTCTCCGCTCACACTGACTACCAGCAGACCAGCGAGTTCATCCGGGCGCTCAAACCTCCGCACGTGGTAATGACTTAAAAAAAATGTAAATACATATTATCTGGTATTACTGTGGTAACAGCCCTGCTGACTGTAAACACGCCGTCTGCAGATCCTGGTCCACGGCGAGCAGAACGAGATGGCCCGTCTGAAGGCGGCGCTGATCCGTGAGTACGAGGACAACGACGAGGTCCACATCGAGGTCCACAACCCGCGGAACACAGAGGCCGTCACGCTCAACTTCAGAGGAGAGAAACTGGCCAAGGTTCATCCGCACAAACTCAATCCTTCAACTTGTGTTTGTGTGTGTGGTGCAGCTGTGTCTAACTCCCAGCATGCTCTGCTGCTGCCGCCACAGGTGATGGGCTCTCTGGCAGACAGGAAGTGCGCTCAGGGTCAGAGGGTCTCCGGCATCCTCGTCAAGAGAAACTTCAACTATCATATCCTGACGCCCTCCGACCTCTCCAGTCAGTAACTGTGTGTGTGTGTGTGTGTGTGTGTGTGTGTGTGTGTGTGTGTGTGTGTGTGTGTGTGTGTGTGTGTGTGTGTGTGTGTGTGTGTGTGTGTGTGTGTGTGTGTGTGTGTGTGTGTGTGTGTGTGTGTGTGTGTGTGTGTGTGTGTGTGTGTGTGTGTGTGTGTGTGTGTGGTTTTTTTGACTGTTCTTGTGTTTCCTGGTTCAGATTACACAGATCTGTGTATGAGCACAGTGACTCAGACTCAGGCCGTCCCGTACACCGGACCCATCTCCCTGCTGGTCAGCCAGCTGCGCAGCCTCGCAGGTGAGTTCGCCGCACCTCAACTCACCTGACGTATCTGTGTACGTGTGTGTTGTACTTCCTGTTGATGTGTGTGTGTTGTACTCCCAGGAGACGTGGAGCAGGTGGAAGGAGCTGAGAAAATCACCGTCCGGATCTTTAAGAGCATCACTCTTGTCCACGAGGCCGGGATGGTGACGCTGGAGGTCAGACACTCAAACTCACCACCTCTGGTCCCTGAAGGCAGCACGACCGCTTCAGGGCTATGTTGAAGAGAAAAAGAAATAAAATCAGATTTCAAACATCGTCATGATCATAATGTCAGTTTGTAACGACTTTGTTCTGTTCTGCTCTCAGTGGATCGCCAACCCGCTCAACGACATGTACGCCGACGCCGTCACCACCGTGGTGCTGGAGGTCCAGTCCAACCCCAACGCCCAGAAGTGTGAGTAGAGGCGACGCCGACGGCTCGTTGTCACAGGTACGCAGACTTGAGTGTTTTAACGACGGTTTGTCTGTTTTCAGTTCTCGACTCCAAGAGGGAAACATTCGACGCTGACGTGTTTGTGGAGCGACTGGAGCTCATGCTACAGTGAGTACACCCGTGGTGCTGTCTGAAGCCCCGCCCACCGCGCAGTCCTCACATCGTAAAACAAACACACCCTTTGGCTAATTTCACTCTTACTTAAAATAGTGTCTTTTTTTTATTATTTTCAAATTTTTCCAAGAAAATCTTTGTGTTTCTGTCAGAAAAAAAAGTGAGTGGGTTAGTTTTTCCTGAGAAGTGAAGGAAGTGTAACGAAGATGGATTTTCACAATAAGGGCATGTGACAGTTGAGATGTGTTGTCTGCTGCAGCGACATGTTCGGGGACGACTGCGTGAACTTCAAAGACGGTAAAACTCTGAGTGTGACGGTGGACGGGGTCACGGCGCTCGTCGACCCGGAGACCAGGGTGAGTTCATCTGACCTCTGACCCAGCGAGGCATACGATTAGGAAATATGAGCCACATTGATATTTGTTTTAATTTGCCTCCATATTTTTCTAATTCCCTGCTTTTTAATTTATTAATTTTTTCGATTTTATTTCTCATTTGAAACGGTAATCGTTTGTATGAGATGTATCATTTGTTCGGCAAATGGACAAGTGATGTCATGAGAGATGGACGTTGACCTCTGACCTCTGACCTGCAGTCTGTGACCTGCTCAGAGGACGAGACCCTCAGGGAGATGGTGGAAGTCGCCGTCCAGCGGCTGCACGACGCCCTCAGCCCCACCGTCTGACAGGTCCCGCCCACGCCGTGATGTCACCGACGATGATGTTTGTCTCCTTGGTAACACTGTATATAAAGGTGAAATAACTTTTTTGTGACAGACGACGACTCAAGAACAACACTGAACATGAATCATCGTCTTTATCTGCTTATGTGGAAACAAAGATCCGGGACGGGATGAGGTTTATTAATTTTTTGAAAAATATTCTTTACTTTATTTTCCTTGTTAATTCAAGAAAGTCAAAATAATGATGAGAAATGATCTTTGATGAAGTTTCAGGATCTTTGTGTTTGTTGTTCTGTAGGTCACAGGGACGTCACTCTGTCACAAAGCGTGTTTATTGATCTTTATATGCCGATGATTAAATGTGACGAGTTACTTGAAGACGAACTTTACGATGGAAACTTGATTCCAAAGGAATCAGCTGCAGGAGGCCGATCAATAAACACCGACCTCTTTTTTTTTGTACTTGATTTATAAAAATAAAAAAAACAATAAAATTTTCTTCACGAGGTAAAAAACTACGTTTGTTTTGTTGATTTCCTTGTTTCCTCCGAGATAAAATAATATAAAGGATGAAAAGATCTTTAACTGAAGCCGCAGTATCAATCTTTATTATTGATAAATGATTTTGGCAAACTGTCAAATATGCATTTAAAAATTTTCAGACAGTGAACTGATGAAACGAGTTTTTCAAAATAAAATGAAATAAGTAAAATAAAAATGAAACCAGAAAGTCTTGAAACATGTCACGTGAAGCGGCTTCTGAGCCTGAGACAGAAAAACATCCAGATCATCTTCCACGGACGATTGAACATTGGAGGAGAAATTAATTTTTTACGAGGAACTGAAACATAAGGGACGTTAAAACATAAAAGTATAAAAACACATGTATGTTAAATCTGAGTTTTTTCTGTTTATGAAAAACAAGACTTCACGAGTCTGAACGCATCAGATCAACGTCTTAAAAAAAACCCTTGTAGTTATGATGTGAGACATACGGAAGCCCACACCTGCCAAACAACAGACAGACGAAATGTTCAGAAAGACAAAATTCTCAATGTTCACCTACAATGTAAACGTGTGTGTTACGTTTTTAAATGAAACATTTCAATATTACTGATTTAGAGATATGATTTATCACTTGGTCCATAAAGTAAAGAAGTAAATGCTGATCACAAGGTGACGTCATCAAATGTCCCTTTAATTTTATATAATTATTAATTTAATTTGAAGAAAATTCAAGAAAACCAACAAATTCTCACATTTGAAAACCTGGAACATAACGAGTGAAATGATTATTATTCATTTTCTGTTGTGGCTCAAATATAATAAAAACTGAATCGTCTCACGTCGACGAACGTTCACGAGTCTTCAACCGAACTCACGTCACAATATTTAACATTTGAAAACATTTCACACGTCGTCACTTGAACTCAAAACATAAAAATTTTGATAAAGTTTTGTTAAAGTAAAAACTTTGACCTCTGTATCAACATGAGTTAGTCACATTCAAAACATGCTGATGCTTAAATAATGTGGGTAGGAGCTCTGTGCCCTTTGACCTTTCAGTGCCCTTTGACCTTTCAGAGTGAGAAAGGCAACATTTCAAAACGGACGCCGACAAGCAAATAATCACATTGAGAATCTGAAGTCGATCATTTTAATATTAAAACCTGAAGCTTGAACTTTCTTCTTCTGTGGTTCTTTCAGCTGATCGTGTTTATCTCACGTACGGAGACACGTGTTTCTATAATAATAATATAAACGCTGGTGATGATGTCGACAGTTGACACTGACGTCACATTGGTGATCGTCGGACTTTTAGTTCAGAAATATAAGTTTTTTACTTTCATTTAACAGTTCGTACAAAAATAACTTTGATTTCATCTGAAACATCGTCTGAATAAAATAGTTTGACTGATTTCAGGGGTAACAAAGGACTGCGGGGCATTAGGGGACCAAAAACCAATGTGGGGTATTTGGGATCTACAATGAACATGGTGTGTTTGGGAACCTAAAAAGAGCATGGCGCGTTCAGGAAGCATGGGACACCACAGAGACTGGTTTAATACTTCCACACCTGAGACACCTCACGACCTTCAGCTCTGAACTTTGAGCGTGAGCAGTGAAGGCAGCATCCGGCTGAGGCTGTTGATCCGAGGGAACATGAACGCATGGAAACTGACAGGAAGTGCCCCTGCCGTCCGACAGGAAGTGCCCCTGCCACTCAGCACTGCGTCTCCTTGCTGTCGATCTGATGTCGTCTGAACATCAGCTCCTTCTCGCTGCGACTCATCGCGTTGTTCTCCGTCAGGTCCTCGAAGGAGCGCCGGGCCGACGCCCCCGGACGCCCGAACGCCTCCTGGTCCAGGTGGGAGTCGCAGCTGGGGTCTTCCTGGATGGTGGCCATGCGGGGGCTGTCCAGAGGAGGAGGGGGGGCGGGACCAGCCTCAGGGCCGGAGACCGGGGGGGTGCTGGTCTGCTGGGGGCCGCACGGCTGGAAACGAAGAGGGGCTGCGGTGGCGGGGAAGGCTGGAGGTTTGAAGATCCGGACCGACGCTGACTCCAGGCTGCTCAGGAGCTCGGCATTCTGGGAAAAGAAACCGTCAGAGTCAGTGGTGCATCATAGGTAAAGGAGAGGTTCGTCAGCTTCAACGTTACTCACACTGGGGAAGAGCAGAGACTTTGTCGTCTGCTCATATTGTTGATCGAGCTTCTTGTCCTGAAAACAGATGAAGAGTCTGTGGTGATGATGATGATGATATAATCTATTTATAATATCTATATATAATTAAAACATTCACTTTAGAAACAATCTGCGAAAGTTTTGTGAGTTTTTGGAGTCTGATTAAAAGATATTTCCCAGCGTGACCCCGGGCTCGTTGTGTCGACGGGCCGAGGTCGGAGGTCGAGGTCGAAGTCGAGGTCGGCGGACTCACCACGCAGTGGACCAGGATGCTGAACGGAACCCAGAAGAGCAGAGAGAACGCCACCACCGAGCCCACGATGTTGTCGGCCAGGAACGTCCCGAGCGTGTCGATGTCCAGCTTGTCGATGAACTCCCACAGACGCTCGACCACGTCCTGCACCTGCTTCATGCACTTCCCCTGCGGAGACACCAGATGCGTTCACACGCCTGCGAGGTCACAGGGTCGTTCACCTGAGGAGGCGTGGTCTCACCGCTCCGTCGCAGAAGCCCACAGTGCAGGGTTTGCCTTTGCGCAGGAACAGGAAGTCGCCCGTCTCGTCCTGGTAGGGGGCGCAGGCGCCGCCGCCGCTCCGACAGCAGACTTTACAAGACGAGTTGGTTTCTGTGGAGAAGCGGAAACATTTAGACCGAAGAGGAAACGGCACAAACTCTCCACCGCGGCTCGTTCGCGGCGGCCGTACCGTTGCAGGCGCAGGGCGGCAGCTTCAGGACGGCCTGACAGAACGGGACGCACTCTCCGCTCAGACACTCGCCACTGTCCAGACACACCGTCGCGTCCGGAGCGTCCTCCGGAGGCGGACACTCGCTACTGTTTCCTGTTTGACACAAAGCAGAAAATGGGGTGAGGCGGTGGGACCGGGGGGCCGGTGGTCCACGACCTCTGACCCCAGCGTGCTGACCTGTGCAGTAGGAGTGTCCTTTGCAGGTGGCGTTGATGGGCTCCTGGCAGATCGCGCCCTCGGACTCGAACCTGCAGAGTTTACAGCAGGCGCTGTTCCTGTCACTGGACAGAGAAGAGTGATGAGCTGACAGGACGCAGCCGCGATCACATGACGATCACATGACACCATCGTCTGTCCATCGTGACCTTAGAAGGAGACGCGACGCCTCCGGCAGGCGAGCGAACGACAAGTCACCTCGACGAGGTGAGTGAACGGACTCGTGGCCTCTGACCTGCACTGCGCTCCGGGCCTCAGCCGGCAGTCGGCGGTGCAGCAGGGGTCGTCGTTGATGTTCAGGAGTCCGGGGTCGCACTCCTCGCCCTGCTCCACCCGGGAGTTCCCACACACGTTGACGTTTCTCTCCCTGAAGCAGGTCAACGCCTTCGAGCGCAGACGCTTCACGATGGAGCGTTTACTGCAGGTGGAGAACACCTGGACAAGAGAGAGAGAGAGGTCGTGACCCTGTGGGCATCGGCGCCCGTCTGAGCGGCGTTCAGGTGGAGGGCGGGCGGACGGCGGCCGCACCTTGTTGTTGACGTGGTCTCCGCTCACGGCGATCGGGTACATGACGAACTTGCCGCCCTGGTCCTCTCGTGGGGCGCAGTACGGGATGTTGTCCGGGTCGTGCTCCGCTCCGAAGTTGTGTCCGAGCTCGTGGGTCGTCACCAGGTCGGCTTCCTGCGAAGAAGACAGCAAAACTGTTCTGGTTGTCCCTGAAGGGGGCGGAGCCACTGCCTCCGTCGCACCAGTATATATATATATATATATGTGTGTTTGTCAAGTTTGACAACATCTCAGAAATCACAACAGATAAATGTAACATGTAAATAAAAAGAAGATTTATGTAAACGTAAAATATTTCTTGTTTATTCTTGTATTTGGAGGAGCAGGGGGGCGTGGTCTGACTGAGAGCTCGAAGACAATGCACACCCACATAAACCCTATTGGACGGCACCAGCTGTCAATCACACTGTAGCCACGCCCACAACACACGGTGCTTTATGGACCATAATGTAGAAAATTAACATGATGCGTTCAAGACGACTTGACTGACGTGATGAATCCAGAGAGTCGCCCTCTGCTGGTCAGTCCAGACATCTGTGGCCTGGAACGTCCTGACTCACCTTGGTCAGGATGGTCTTCCCGTAGTTCTTGGTGCTGGTCAGACCCGTGTTGAGGTAAATGGCTCTTTGTTCGTGTGTCGACGAAGGACACGCTGAGGAAACAACAACCACAACGTGTGACCAGAGTGAAGCGGGAGCTCGTGGTCAAGTGGAATCGGTGGCGGCGGGACTCTCACGTTTGGAGCAGAGGCCTCCGGGGATGTCGGGCTTGGACGGGGCGACGTAGGCCAGACCCAGAGTCCCCTCGTCGAAGTCCTGGTAGGTGAAGAGGTGAGCCAGGCAGACGTTGGACGCCTTCTCTGCGACGTCCACGCTGAACTGCTGCAGGAAGAAAAAGCCACAGAGAGTCAGGAAGTAAACGACCACGTTCACCTGCGCACGCCTGTCGAGTCGAGGGGGCGGGGCTTTACCTCCAGCAGCTTCTTGACATCCCACACGTCTCGGCCCTCCGCCGGACTTCCTCTCATGTTGAAGTGACTCTTTCCCGGAGCCACAGATGTCGGAGTCGTTTCTATGATGATCTGACGGGAAACACGACAGCGTCACGCCGCCTGGCACCGCCCCCTCTGCTGTCACTCAAACAGCCGTTGGACACACCCGCTGATGACACATGACTCCGCCAAATGCACAAACTTATTTGATTTGATGTTTTTTAAGCCAATCACATTGTTCCACATCATCTCAGACTGTGGCAGAGCCCCACCCCCTGTTTTCTGACATCACGGCGAGCTGAGCCACTTCCTGTTAATGCTGACGTTCTGCACTGCGGCTGCAGTTCAGCTAGGGGGAGCTCACCAGGTCGCGAGCTTCCATGTTTATGAATATATTATTGATGATAAAGCCGACAAGTGACATGAGAATTTACTTTCTGCTGACGCATGCTGATTGGTCGGTTCAGGGTTAACAAGTGACTCTGATGACCAGCGGCTGCTAACCGTCACACACACACACACACACACACACACACACACACACACACACACACACACACACAAGATGGCAACTGTCGTGACTCGTGACGTCACAAATACAAACAGATGTTTCACTACGTCTGAAAAGGTGCTAATCTGAAATTCATCAACATGATGTTTCACGTTTGTCACCTGCTGGATCTGAACGCCGTAACCTTTGAACTCGTCGTCCCACGACGTGTTTCTGTAGATGTCGTCCACGCGGTCGATCAGCTCAATCTGAAAACACAGGGAGCAGGTGAACGTGGCCCTCGGGGAGGTCACCACCAGGTGAGAGGTGAGGTCACCAGGTCACCGCCAGGTGAGAGGTGAGGTCACCAGGTCACCAGGTCACCACCAGGTGAGAGGTGAGGTCACCAGGTCACCAGGTCACCACCAGGTGAGAGGTGAGGTCACCACCAGGTGAGAGGTCAGGTCACCAGGTCACCACCAGGTGACAGGTGAGGTCACCAGGTCACCAGGTCACCAGGTCACCACCAGGTGAAAGGTGAGGTCACCAGGTCACCAGGTCACCACCAGGTGAGAGGTGAGGTCACCAGGTCACCAGGTCACCACCAGGTGACAGGTGAGGTCACCAGGTCACCACCAGGTGAAAGGTGAGGTCACCAGGTCACCAGGTCACCACCAGGTGAGAGGTGAGGTCACCAGATCACCAGGTCACCACCAGGTGAGAGGTCAGGTCACCAGGTCACCAGGTCACCACCAGGTGACAGGTGAGGTCACCAGGTGCGTTCAGCTCTCACCAGGTAGTTGAGGGTGGTGCTCTCCTCCTCTCGGCCCATGTGTCTGAAGAAGCGATGGTCGGCCACCAGCAGCAGCGGACACGTGTTCCTCTTGTGGTCGTGAACCTGACGTTTCCCTCGGAACACGGACTCTGAGCAGGTGAATACATTAGCAACACGTTAGCAACACGTTAGCCACACGTTAGCAACACGTTAGCCACACGTTAGCAACTCGTTAGCCACACGTTTTGTTGTCGTGGTGACGAACATCATGTTGTTAGTAGAAACTCACTTCCTGCAGCTTCAAATATCTTTTCTCATCTGAAATGATTTTTAACATTAAACGTTTTTTCATTCAGACTCATTTCTTCACAATAAACATGTTTTTTCATATTAAAAGCTCTTATTCTCATCGGTGGATCACTCAGAGGACTGATCTTCTTCTTCTTCTTAAAGCAGTAGTTTTACTGGGAGGATCAGTAAAAGAGCAGGAGCTTTTCTTAAATGAACAAAGTCAAAATAAAAAAACATTTTCTTCCCAGTCGTTTGATTCAATCTGAATTTAAACGTCAGATTCTTCCCACGTTTCTCTGTCAGAGGGTCAAATCTACCGACCGTCGTTCTCCCAGTCCTCCAACATGGACGCCGCTCTGACGCTGTCAGGCAGCAGGTGGCGGGGGTCGGAGGTCACGTAGCCGCAGACCGACGGCTGCTGCAGGCGGCTGAGGTTCCTGATGTCGTCTGAGCGGTAGATAAGCAGACGACCATCAGGGGGCGCCGACGAGAACCTCCACAGGGGCTGAGGTGAGGAGACAGGTCACATCAGCAAAGACACACACACACATACACACACACACACACACACACACACACACACACACACACACACACACACACACACACACACCTCGATGTTGTACTCGGCCTCGTCCGTCAGGATGTGAGCGGAGAACTCGTGGTCGTCGATATGAGCCTGAACTCGAGAGTTTTCTTCTCCTGGACGAGGAAACAGGATCAGACTGAGTGTGTGTGTGAGAGTGTGTGTGTGTGTGTGTGTGTGTGTGTTTGTGTGTGTGTGTGTGTGTGTGTATCTCTGACCGATCACGTGTCCAGTGAAGTAATTGTGTCTGTTGACCCAGTAGCTTCGCTCTTGTCCGTCCTCGTCGACGACCACGGCTCTGAAGTCCTGAGTGAACAGCTCGTCGTTGGTTCTCAGGTAGAGTCTGAAGTGTCTGCGCACACACACACACACACACACACACACACACACACACACACACACACAGACACACACACACACACACACACACACACACACACACAGAGCTGCCGTCAGTTTAGATTCGACCAATCGGAGATGGCGTTGAGCAGTGAGTGGTCCCGACCTCTGCAGGGCGGAGAAGCTGAGCGTCTTCTCCACGTGACTCTGCGTCTGGACGTGTCGGCGGCGGACGGAGTGAGTCTGCAAGTCGGACAGAGGCAACACGTCGAAGTCGTCCAGCATCGACCTGAGAGACGCTGCAGAGGAAACACACGTCACAACATTCATATATATTTATATATATATATATATATATCTATATATATTTATATCTTCATATACAGTCACTGATCCTCTTTATAGAAGATAACATTATTTTATTATTATAATTAATAATAATAATAATAATAATAATGATCGTATTCTTCATAGTAATATTATTCATAATAATAATATGAATACTAATATTACTCTATGACGAATCAGATGATTATAATTGTCACCACGTGTTGACTCATTAGGTCATAATCATAACTGAGGAAAGTGAAGTTATATATTACTCATATTAATACTTTTACTTCCGGTCAGGACGGATCTTCCATAACTTGCAGACGAACTTGTCGATGACGTCACACTCGTTGTTTTCACGACCTTTCATAATAAACACAGACTTTTTATGATCAACAGTAAGAATCATATCGCGGGACTCACCGTCCTCCTGCGGCCCAAGCGGCGGAGCGCGGGCCGCCTCCGACAGGACGAGCCACAGGACCGGGACGAGGACCGGGACGAGCCACAGCTCCGGCCTCATGGTGACCGGCTGTGACCGGGGACGACCACCGGACCTCGACTGCGTCTTTCACAACAAAGTCCCGAACATCAGAACCACGAGACTCATTCAAAACTCTTCACAACGAATCAGAACCAGGAAGACGGAGCTGCGTCAAGCGCGACACCACCGAGCCACACGGGACGGAAGTGGGTATGTCTGCCTTCACAATAAGAGCATGGTGTTTGGCGAATAGACAAAAATAAACAGCGATGATTTACTAACGGTTTTTTTTTATTAGAGAGATAAATGTAAGGAAAGTGACATTTGGGGATAATATTGATGAAATTAAAAAATAAACTTTTACCACAACAGATGAAGATTTGATAAATAACAAACTTCACTGCAAATAAAAAATAAATTACTTGAAAATACAAACGCAAACCTCATACGTAGATTAATAGAAATACAGAACTAGGAGACATATGAACATGTTTAATATATATAATAAGGAAAAAAATATTCATACATAAAAGAAATACATTTTAATAAATAACTTACACATTTTTTTAAAAGCATCCTGCTCAAAATAACTGAAAACAAACTCAACAAAATCGTAAACTTTTTTTTATTATCAAATCAAAGACTAAATAGTCAATAGTGAATATTAAATATTTGAGAGACTAAACGTGAAACTTAATCTTGTTAAAGTCTGAGAATACATGGACATGCATTCATCTCAGTGTCTGTCTCCCATATCTATTCATAAATGTATTTGTTATTGTTATTATCATTCATAATAATAAACTTGTCCTTGCTGCTATTAACGCTGAGCTTTATTTTGAAAATCTAGCTTTCCATTGTGTCTGTATTGTGTCAAACTTCACAGTCCGGTGAGTCGAAAACGATAGAATCCAAAAATCTTCTTGAGAAAAAAAAAGTTTTGAGGAAATAAAAAAGTTTTGTTTATTATTTTATTTTATTTTTCTGGGGTGAAGAGGAAGTGACGCGAGAGAAGAGAAACGCTCCTGTCGCTCATCTTATATAAGAGACCAAACATCTGGCAGGTTATTAATAACATGTGACATCATCATGCAACCGACAGGCGGAGACGTTTAAACATAAAAGAGTAATAATAATATCAATTATGATAAATATTGACATTTTTTATAGAATAATTTATTTAGATTTATTTTACTAAAGAAAAAAGAAAACACAGTTAAACATTTTAAATCAATTTTTAAAAAGTAAAACCATAAAAGTAAAAACAAAATGTTATGAGAAAAGAATATTTCCAGTTGAAACGTTAGAAAGGAAAATGAATAATATTCACTAGTCTCTGTTCTGAATAGATACATTATTTTAACATAACAATAGAATAATCATGGAAATTATGTTTTTCATGAGAAGAAGCTGAAGCAGGAGTCATATTTTCATATTTTCATGTTTTCATATTTAGATGTTTTCATGTTCATCACGACGCTGTAGTTCTCCTCTCGGCCTGCGAGCGGCGGCAGAGCGCTACGGGTCCGTCACTCCACCGGAAACCGCAGAAGAAGAGAAAGCAGCTTCCGTCGCGTGCGGACGAGCAGCGGATGAAACCTTCGCCGTTTTCTTCTGACGCGAACATGGACGACGAGCACACGGTAACGTCGCCGCTCCGTCGCGTCGGTACCGACGGAAACGTCCGGTAACGTTCCCTGTTAGCTGCTCACGAGCGACACATCCGTCCACCGAGCCGTCGCGCCTTCACAGCGTCGTCATGACGTCACAGTTCTCACCACCTTTCACGGAGAATCTGTCAATATTCAACAATCGGCATCATTTTATTAAAGGTCCCATATTGAACCTTCTGGTGTTTTGATCCTTAAGAAGAAATATATGTTCATAATTTTTCTGGACGGAGTCTGGACTGTTGATGTGGTGATGATTCTAACACAGTTATGGAATCACTGATATTAATGTTTTGTGATTTATTGTTTAAAACAAAGTTTTTAGTAGTTTATCAAATGTAATAGCAGTTTTAATTTAAAAAGAGAAGATCAGGTTTAATGTTGAACAAACTGGTGTGTGTGTGTGTGTGTGTGTGTGTGTGTGTGTTTGTTTGTGTTTGTTTGTGTGTGTGTGTGTGTGTGTGTGTTTGTTTGTGTTTGTTTGTGTTTGTGTGTGTGTGTGTGTGTTTGTTTGTGTTTGTGTGTTTGTGTGTGTGTGTGTGTGTTTGTTTGTGTGTGTCTGTGTTTGTGTTTGTGTGTGTGTGTGTGTGTGTGTGTGTGTGTGCGTGCGTGCAGGCTGGCTTCAGGGAGCCCTGCTCTCTGTGCTCGGCGGTCGATTGGGGAATTTCAGACGAGGGTCGTTTCTACTGCAAATCCTGCCACAACGTCATCGAGGTAAACAACAACAACAACAACAACAACAACAACAACAGCTGAACTTGAACTGTGACGTGATCGACTCTCAGATGGAAACTCAGAGTTTTCAGTTCCAGAACATCAGTTCTGAGTTAGTTAGGTCAACTCTGATTATTTTCACACGGAGTCACACGTGTGCCCTGCGAATATAAAAAAACATCATCAATGGAGCTCCGATACTACGAGTCACCATGGCAACCGAGGGCGAAACAAGGTCCGTCTAAGTTAGTCATTAGAGTTGGAGATCATCTTCGTGCTTATGGAGAAAATAAGGTCATTCTGAGAAAGAGGATCATCAGAGCTGCAGCTGACGAGGAGAGACAGTTACTGCCCGAGTCGACACGTAAGACTGAATAAAATAATCAAATGATTTAAAACCATCTGATATTTCTCTGTAATTGTCATGTCTAAGACACTGGTGTAGTGTTCAGTGTCGCTGTTCGCTGCACTGGAGGCCGATTCTTGTTGCTCACGTCTGAAAAACGTCCAATGTTATTTCATTATTTTTAATTTAGTTTCAATCCCACGGGCACAAGAATGACGTGGCTGCAGCTGAAAATTAATTCTATAATATAGTGCAGATAGGTGAGGCGTATGGTTTTAATCAGATTCCAAATGTTAAACAAAGAAAACATCAGTGGCTTTGTCAACTTGTTTTACAGAAAAACTCCTGTTAGAAGAAAAACTCCAAGGGCAAAGACTTTGATCTGGTCTGAGCATGTCCGCGACATAATGTTGGAAATCAGGTCGGAGATTATTTCTCAGATATGTGATAGATTGTGATAGAAACGGTAAAGTTCTACTAGGTAGTCTTGAAAGCATCTGTCTGAAAGTCCTCTCTGACGTCAGGCCACTGAATTCATTCTGCTTCCATATCGATCTGGTTGACAAGGAAAGAACACAGGTTCATGAAAAGGGAGGCGTTAAGGAGAAACTCGGTGAGCAGGTTGGGTTCACAGCGTCAGTTACCATGGTAACTGACCTACAGTTTAAGTTCACTCGCTTTCTGGAACGGAAAACCCAGAGTTTCCCTCTTTTCAGGGTTAAAATACTGCTTCCTGGAACAGGCCCCTGGGCTCTGAGCTAAGATCCCGACACATAGACATCGACACCTGCTGCAGGTTCACGTGATCTTGTCGCAGATTTGAGCCTGTGTGTTGTCTGGTCCTCAGAGAACCAGAGAGGTGGTGGACCCCACCGTCATCCCCGGCTCGTCCAGGATCTCCAGCATCAGCAGAGGAAGACGACGGAGACGAGGTAACGAAGAACAAACTGACTTGTCTCAGGTTCACGTGTAGACATGAAGCGCTTCCGTGTGGATGATTGACAGCTCGTGTTTTGAGTTTCTGATTGACGGGACGTTAACGTTTCTTCAGAGTCTCTCCGTCAGTGGATGATCTGCGAGGCGTTCCAGTTCATCCTGAGGAACCAGGCCAACGCTCTGCTGCGCCTGGGAGTCTCCGCCCACTTCAAGGTCAGTTCCTCCTCGTCGCCTGGGGGGATGAACCCTGACCCCTGACCCCCCGTCTGACGGTGTTCTGTTGCAGGACCAGGTGTTGTGTCCTCTGTGGAGACGTTACCTGCAGAGCAGTCGACAGGCGTACACCAGCCGCCCGGTGAGGAGCGCCACCTTTAAAGTGGTGAGTCCCTACAACTACAACTCCCATGATCCCTCACTGCTGCACGCCGCTTGGTTTTAAAGTTTCCACATGAACCAGAACTCGACTGATATGGAATTTCTTTGTTTTGAGGGGGGGTCGACATTAAGGAGTTTAAAAAATGACTTTATATAAATTTATTTTTAAAAAATCAGTCGGTGATGTCGTCGACTTTTATCGACCAACCGATAAATGTGTTTCGCTCTGATTGATTTTCTTCTTCAGCTCAATATGATATAATAACTGGTTATTAAATATTAAAAATGATTCATGATTTTGTTTGGATACATTTTCTTTTTCTCCCTCAGCACCGTCCGGACTTGGCCTCGGACAGTGTGGCCGAGACGTCGGCCAGCGAGACGGACGTGTCCAGCATCGGCGGGTCTGTCGCAGGTAACGTCACACAAGCTTTGACCCCTGACCTCTGACCCCGGACCCGACCACTCGCCCGGTGTAAAATAATCGTTAAAAACATGGAGGTGATTTGGGTTTTAACTGTTGGTTCTTGTGTTTTGACCTCGGACCTTCAGACAGCGGCAGCGACTGGTCGAGGTGCTCGGGCTCACTGGACGGTGCCTCGTACCTGACGGCGCCGCTGAGGAAGACTCGTCTGATGAGCATGACGAAGACGCTGGCTCTGGTCCACGTGGCTCTGGTCTGGAGCCGCGAGCCGCTGACGCTCAGCGACCTGCTCAGGTAGCGTCCGCACCCCCCTGGTGAATGTGTCCTTGGAAAGTCCTGGAGGTGTGAGACCATGTGTTTGTGGGCAGGTTGGTGAGCGAAGGCCTGGTCCCGTACACGAACGCCTACGAGGAACTTCCCGAGGAGATGAAGCTAGAAGGCCAAGACGTCGTCATCTTCAAAGTTGAGGTTCAGAAATCCAGTGATAACTTTTACTTCCTCAATATCATAACGTGTGTTGTTGGTGTTTATTAATGTATTTAATAGTAATGTGTGCGTGTGTGTCTGTGCGCGTGCAGAGCGTCCCGGCCCATCAGGCCTTGCACCGCGAGGCTCAGACTCTGGTTCAGCAGCTGCAGCTTCAGGCTTTTCCTCCAATCAGCCGACAGAGTCTGTTGCACCCGGCGCTGCTCAGCCTGCGCTACCTGACGGACGCCAACCTGCCCGGTAACACCACTACTCACTGTCCTGCTGCAGATAGTAAATTAATAACTGTGATTGTTAATAATCCTCGTGTCCCGTCCAGACGAGCTCCACCCGTGGCTCTGCAGGCTGATGGACTGTGCCGGTTTGGTGGATGAAACGCTCCACACGTTCGACCCCGTCTCTTGTCCCGAGCTGCCGCTGTACGACGTCCAGGCCGCCGCCCTCATCGTCATTACCATGAAGCTCATCTTCGGCATGGACGACCACACAGAGTGGTAACTGCCCCGCCCCCCCGGTTAAACTCCGCCAAGTCACATGTCACAGACCAATTTAACGTTGTTTGTTTTGTCTCTTAGGGATTTATCCAACGAGGCCGGTGTCCTTGACGACGCAGGTTTGTTCTTCACCTGGTCACTGATGTGAAACTTCATCACGTCGCGTGACTCAGGAAGAGTTGTGTCTGTGAGGAAACGTCTCGTCTCCTGCAGCCGGTTATCGGCAGCGACGAGCGGAGACTGTCGGGTTTTAGGTTTTTTTGCAGATTTTCTTGAATTCTTCCTGAAACTGTTATTTTTTTCTCTGGTCAGAAAACGTGTTTCACCTGCGGAGGTGGTTCAGACTGACGCAGGCTGCTCTGACCAGAGCTCAGCAGACGAGACGCCGACACATCGCCAGGTCAGACTGAAACATGAATACATCTTCCATATGTTCATGTCGTATATATGTTTATGATAAGTTAAGTGACAGCCTCAACCGTCCGACTGATGATCACAAAGGGAATGATGTGGTGAGATGAAGCTAACGGTGGTTGTTGTTTCATGATTGAGTTTGGTGTGTTTGTTTATCACCGTGATGATCTTAATATTTTAATTGTTTCTCGTCCTCAGGAAACAGTGGAAGGTGAAGAAACCGCTCTGCCGCAGCAGGAAGGTGAAAAGTGTTGTGATGAAAGGGAAAAGTAAGAGTCTGAGGAGCCGAGCTGGGATCAGTCCAACTGTGACATCACAGTTGAGTGTGAGCAGCGGTGATGTTTGTGTCTCTGCAGGGACGGCGGAGCAGGTCCAGATGTGTTTCGAGAAGCTGTCCTGTCGCCCGGCCGGCGTCCAGCACTGCGATGTGTCCAGCTTCAGGTTCTGTTGGGGGGACAAGGACGGAGCAGACGGTCCCAGTCTGCACCACCAGAGGCTGGACGGCGCCTTGACGCTGAAACACAACGTCCTGACTCCCTCCAACTCCACGTACTGGCACCCGGTGCTGCGACGCTGCGACCCCCAGTACGCTAGATCTGGAACTCTGTACATTTATTAACATAACCCGGGTGGACCAAACAAAAGGGATTAATAGCAATGCAATACAGTTGAAACAAAACCATCTAACACTTTTCCAGGAGTTGTGCCAAGCTGCCCGTCGACAACATGAACATTATAGCATACAAAGTAATGCTAGCACTAAAAAGTAGTGTTAGCATTAGAAAAATACTTTATATTAGCATTAAAACAAAGTCATGTTAGCACTTGAAAAATAAACATTAGCATTACAGTTCTGTATTAACACAAAAAAGGGAATGTTAGCATGACTTTTTTTTTTAAATATTAGCATTAAAGATACCAAGTCACTTAACATTCAAAGACAGTACTGTAAGCATTAACACAGAAGTGTTATTATTAAATCAAAAGTGTGAGCATTAACAGAAGTATTATAATTAATGCTAATAATGAAATTGAAACTGGTTTTAATTTCATTATTAGCATTTGAAAAAACTAAACTAAACTGTTAGCATGAACTTACAGGAGAACTGGGCAATGTGAGCGTCAGCTCCTTAAAAAGAAATGAGTTTTAAAATCTGTGTTAGCGTGACGCCGTTCTGATGTTTCCTCCTCCTCCTCCTCCACAGGAAGTGCGGGAGTCATTACTCGGAGGTGGAGGCGACGCTGCCTCGGTCGTTCGTCTGGCTGCTGCAGCTCTTCTGCTTCCTGCTGGACGTGGAGCCGGCGCACCTGTACGAGGAGGTGCTGAAGCTGGAGCGCCGAGTCCTCACCGGCAGAACCGCCCGGAGCAAACGCCCGAGGAGGACGGAGAGGACGAGGGAGTCGACCACGAAGACCGGGACCAGGTCTGACACCAGAAAGCCACAGGGTCGACAAGAAACCAGAGGAACGAGATGAGAAGCGTCCAGGTAACTTCAGAATACAAGTCACCAGCAGTTGGTTGAAGCTCAGGGGGACGAGAGGGACGCTCCGAAATCCAAGAACTGAGAGTGGACTGCTGCACCTGAACACACCTGATCTGATTCAGTGAATGAAACTGGAGCATCTGAATATTATGACGAGACGCTGAATTAAGAAGAGTCTGATAATCAATAGATCAACTTTTTTTAAAAATTTAATCTCAGACGTCGAGAGCGACTGAACGATGACGTTTTTTCTGTCGTCTGATGTGAAGATGTGAGAGAACAAAGATGAAGAAAAGTTGATCTGCTGATGAATTCTGAACTTTTCATATTTGTCATCACGACTGAAGAGAGAGACGCAGTGACAGACTCTGACCAGCAGGAGGAGACAGAGAAGAGCTGCTGTACAGAGTGAACCTGAAAACAACACACACACACACACACACACACACACACACACACACACACACACACACACACACACACACACACACACACACACACACATAAAGACACGTGCACGTCTGAAAGTTACAGACACAAACTCATGACTGCAAAAACATTTTGCCTCCTGCATCTGAAAACATGAGTTATCTTTTCTTCATATTCTTCTGCCTCATTTGCATATTCAACATATTTTGTACAACAGAAATGTTTTTGTGATGAAATAAATAAATTCTTCACCGCAGTGATGAAACGTCAAACTGAGATAATTTATCAAAAATGATGCACAAATCCTCATAGAATATTTTCTATTTAAAATCAGATAAAACCATGTAAATATTGTTTATAGTATTATTAGAAGTATTAGAACATATGTTCAGTACTCAGACGTCGGAGTCACGCGAGGTGAAATGAACTGCAGGTTTTCAGAGGAAGAGAATCATCTGAGGACAAGAATCATCTGAGGACAAGAATCATCTGAGGACAAGAATCATCCAGACGCACGTGAAGGCAACACGATGCTGAGGTGACGGGAGGTAAACGCTGCTCTCTGTAGTATCACCATGGCAACATGCCCAACGCTGTAAAGCTATCCTAGCAACAACCATGAACATGGCAACCGCCAAAATAAAAAAACACGACTGATCAAATGTTGTTTCGCTGTTTTGACTGTTTAGTTGAACAACCGTATTCAACACGACGTAGAAACATGGAGACTCACGGAGGTCGGGTCCACCTCATGGATTATATTAAAGGGCCATATTGTCAAAATTGAGATTTCCTGGCTTTTGTCATAATAAATAAGGTGGAGGGTTTGTGAGAACAGTAAAAGTGTCCAAACGGTCAATAAACAGACAAATACACAGTTTACATTCAGGCTCACCGTCATTCTGTTGCTGAGCATCAACAACATCGTTGACCAGGATTCATAATGAGATTAATACAAGAGACAGAAGTAGCTCTGAATCATTTCACCTTTGCAAAATTCATCGGTACCCGGTGTCGGTCGCGGTGTCTCTGCCCCAGCAGCTGCTCCACGTCGCAGCCGACACCGGGTACCGGTCGTGAGCAGGGAGCACGAGGTCACGACCTCGTGACCTGAGCTGATGTTTCTCTTCTTGTTTTCAGTAGAACGTTTTCACCTCGACTGGAGGAAGAAGAGAAAGAACCAGCGCGTCTGTTCAGTGACGATGAACTTGCTGCACCAGACGCCGAGCGTGACCTACATTACACTGCCCCCCCCACACACACACACAGGATGTACACACCGACTCCATGTGGGCGTGTCCCTGGTCAGTCGGGTCGTTTCTGTTGCTGCTGCCATCAGTTCAGAGCCAGAGACTAAACTCTGAGACTGAAGAACTAGACTTTAGACTTAGGGACTAAACTGAAGTGATGTGACAGGAAGCTGATTCATCGTCTTTATATACAGTCACTGATCGTCTTTATATACAGTCACTGATCGTCTTTATATACAGTCAGTGATGTCTTCATATACAGTCACTGATCGTCTTTATATACAGTCAGTGATCGTCTTCATATACAGTCACTGATCGTCTTTATATACAGTCTCTGATCGTCTTTATATAAAGTCACTGATCGTCTTTATATACAGTCACTGATCGTCTTTATATACAGTCACTGATGGTGGACTTCATTAACTGTTGGTTGAAGAGATGAAGGCGATGATTTAATTTGCAGATGTCTTTTTGATTTTTAGAATTCCCTCACAATCCCTGTCTTCCTGTTTGGAGATTCGTCATCATCGTCGGAAGCGTGCCTGTTTTAAACTCTGAGTCCTCAAGATGCAACACGCACATGACCAGTGGGGGGCGACACTCGGACTGTACAGTCTGGGCTCTGTGCCGCCCTCTGGTGGAGAGCTTCAGTATAACACAGAAGTCTGACTTCTGCTCTCTTCAGTCGGGGACAGTTTTCTGCCTGGATACCGCCTGGTTTCACTCTTTCCTTTTTTCATTTCACAACCTCGATGAACCTGGAAATGAAAATGAACTCACGTCACCTCAACACGCTGCTGCTGCTGCTCCCCCTGCAGGCTGAGACCTGCTACTGCTGCTGCTTACAGGCTGTCCCAGTTTACCCCCCTCTCTCTCTCGCTCTCTCTCTCTCTCTCTGCCTCCCCCTCTCTCTCTCTGCCCCCCCCCCCTCTCAGCAGCATGTTGAGCTATAAACGTAAAATAAAGAGGTTGTTTTCCTGCTTCAGCCTCTGAGCTGCAGGTTCCAGTCGAGGTGCTGTGAGGTGAGCAGGTGATCTGAGAGGAGCTGTCAATCAAACTCTGAAGAAGCATCAGAGGAATAAAACGAACCCTTTGTCTGCCCCCCCTCAGTGTTTGTTCATGTCGTCATGATGATGATGATGATGATGATGATGAAGTTGATGATGTTGATCGACCTGCAGCAGCTCATGAAGGGTTAATGTGCAGCCACAACAAAGGAGCTGGTGCCGGGAGGAGGAGGGGGGGGCTCCTTCTTGCCCCGCCCTGGAATTCTTTATTGGAGAGGCTGTTTACAACCTCGACGCATTGGAGTCCCCGGGTTCATCGGTCCGACGGGGGGGGCGAGGAGGAGGAGGGCGGGCGAGGTGAGGGAGTTTGAGCAGAGAGGAAAATGTTTGAGGAAGAACAATGAGAAGATGTTGAAGCTTCAGGATCGTTGTTTCTGACACGTGACGACTCACTGTACAATATGAATATTACACTTTCTGACTGTTGGATCAATGTTCCTGTCTCTTGATTCTTGTTCTGTTGGTTCGTATCTTCATGGTTGAATAAACTTACTGTACGTCCTGACGTCATCTTAAGATCAAATCATTTCTCATGAGTTTTAATCTCTTGCCTGATTTTATCTTTTCAACTCTGACGTCGCGTTATTCACATTTATTTGTAACATCGCAATAAAAACACATGCGTGTTAATATCTAGTGAATTCTGTTTACTACCACAAAAAATGTCTCAAAAACATCGAGGTGATTGTGTTTTTAATACATTTTATGTAATAACAAGATGATGACAATATGTTTTTTTTTATTAATATCTGATGTTTTGAGGGATTTTTAAAGTTCAGGTCAAAGTTCAATTTGTTTATTTCAACCATGACGACATGTCAATCATATCTCCAGATTAAATCATCAGCATGTTTATGATTAGTAGATGAAAAAATATTTATTTTCTTTTTATTAAAATTTTGTTCCTCTGATGTGAACTTGTGAATTCAGACCAAAGAAAACTGATTTTTTTAAAATATAAAACATATTTTTCATTGTGTCTGTTGCAGCCGCAGTTGTTCACTTCCCGTGCCCGTCACGCGCGTCCTCGCGGGTTGCGCGCCCCCGCCCCCCGCCTCCCCCAACCTTCCCTCCAGTTGGAGCGCGCCCCCGCGGGTTCACCGGGTTTACTGTGACACCGCTGACTCCCCGGCCACGCCCCCCGACAGCCACGCACCCCGCCTCGGGCCAATCGCGGCGCGGCCACGTCCCGATCACGCACCGCCTCGCCTGTGATTGGCCGCGGCGCGCTACACCTTTGCCTGTGATTGGCTGCGTGTTACCAGCCGCCAGAACCGCTGCTCTTCACTTTCTGAGCTTTTCCTTCACTCCGGGTTTTTCCGGCTCCGCTCGACTGAAGCGTCCGTGGAACTCTTCCTCTTCCTCCTCCTCCTCCTGCTGCTGCTGCTGCTGCTGCTCTTCCTCCCGCTCAGGTGAGTCCGCTGCTCGGCCTCTTACCTGCGTGAAGCTTCATCACATCTCCGGTGTCAGCTCGCAGCCTCCAGCCGGACTCCTCGCTCCTCCGCCGGCTGCTGCGGGTCGAGCGAGCCGCTGCCCCGGTTCACCTGGGGTCACCTGGGGTCACCTGGGGTCACCTGAGGTCACCTG
>NC_061532.1:20045000-20115000 GCF_022379125.1 Scophthalmus maximus | reverse complement strand
CACCGTGACATCATCGTCAGGAGGAACGAGGAAGCAGACGGGCTGCGTCTGAACTTACTCCCTTGTTCCTTTGTTCCTTTGTTCCCTCGTTCCCTCGTTCACTTGTTCACTTGTTCACTTGTTCACTCGTCTGGGGCGACACTCCCCCTTGTGGCAGCAGACGGAACTGGTTTTAGTGTCTGAGATATTAATATGATCCTGTATGAATATTAATCATCAGTGAAATGTTGTTGTTATACAGTTTGAGGTCAGGATGTGATTGGCTGTGTGCAGACTGCTGTTGACATTGTTTTCATGGTAAAGTTAGAAGTTAATGTTAATATATATATATATATATATATACACACATGTATATATGCTCTGGAATGTCGTATCGGTTGAGCTATAGTTGGCAGAATAAGTCAAATTTAACATGGAGTTGTTCTCCTGGGTAAAAATGGCTGCTAACTTCCTGGTCCTGGTCCTGGTTCTTCATATCAGATCTAAGTCTTGTCCTACCGCTCTGCCTCAGGTTGACCGTGTGGACGGACGGCCGGCGGCGACCATGGAGCTGAGGCCGAGCGTCGAGTATCACGACCTTGAGGCCGCCGAGGCGCTTGTCAGCATGAGCTTCTGGGGTCAGAGGTTGCACAAGCCCCGCCCCCTGACGCCCACCTCCGACTCGTGTGATTCCATGCAGCTCCACCTGGACGGAGGCGACGCCCCCAAAGACCTGATCGCTCTGTCGTCGCTGGTGAGAAGAGACGCAACACTTATTAAAATTAATTAAACTTGTCCTGCTGGAATATGACAAATGACTTGAACAATTATGGTAAATTAAAAATTTGTTGTAAAATGTAACTTAGGATCCTTGAAATAAAGTTTTAATAGAAATGTCTAAAAATAAATTATTAAAGAATAAAGTTATGATTATTAAATGTAATGAGAAAGTAATAATTATTGAGTTTTTATCTTAGATTTTAATTTCTATGATCATATGTTTCACGTCTTTGTCTGATGTGACGTCGTCAGGCGAATCATCACACTGACGACACTGTGATAATAATTATAAATCATAATGAAGAATAATTAAGTGAAAATACACAATGAATATGAGTTATGAGGAAACAAGATGAAAATAAAACTCATGAAAACAAGTTTAGTAACTTTAATGTTATATAATAATAATAATAATAATAATAATAATATCATATTTTTTGTTGTTCTCCCTCAGTGTATGACTCCGCCTCACAGTCCGAGCTTCGCCGAGTCCTCCTCCGCTCCAAGCTCTGCCCCCAGGCCCGTCTTACCCCGCCTGGGGCTTGGTGCCAGCTCCGCCCTCTTCTGTGACTCCTCCCCCTCAGAAACCTCAGCGCTTCCACCTCAGACAGAGTCGTCCTGTGTGGCTCCCCCCAGCAGAGCCATGGCAACCAGCGTCATCCGCCACACCGCCGACAGCCTCAGCCTTCCTCCTCCTCTTCTTCCTCCCCCACCGCCCGCCGCCACGGAAACCCCGCCTCCTGCAGCAACGCCTCCATCTCCTCCCTCCTCGGCGTCTCCTCCTCACTCCTCCCCAGTGTCTTCCTCCTCCTCCTCTTCCTCTCCGGTCTTCTGCCAGGTGATCCCAGTGAGCGGCCGGACGGGGATGATCTCCGCCTTCGTCCAGGCACCGCTTCAGGTGCACACTCAGGGGGGTCCCAAGCACATCCTGCCCCAGTCTCCTCCCAGCTTCGCCCAGCCCCTGCTGGTGGGCTCCGCCGTGCCGCAGGGGACCGTGATGTTCGTGGTCCCGCAGGCGCCCGTGTCCCAACCTCCGCTGGGCCCGCACACCGTCATGACGCTGGGCAACACCAAGCTGCTGCCGCTGGCCCCCGCTCCGGTCTACATGCCATCGGGAGCGAGCGGTGGCGGCGCCTCGCAGGCCGACTTCTCCCGCAGGCGGAACTACGTCTGCAACTTCCCCGGCTGCAATAAGACGTACTTCAAGAGTTCACACCTGAAGGCTCACCTGCGCACACACACAGGCAGGAACATCATTATTACTAATAAAATATTTCTGTTGTGATCATGAATTTGGGTTTTTCCGTGTTCTCACGCCGTCGTCTTTTCTCCGTCTGCAGGTGAGAAGCCGTTCAGCTGCCACTGGGAGGGCTGCGACAAGAAGTTCGCTCGCTCCGACGAGCTCTCCCGCCACCGCCGGACACACACCGGCGAGAAGAAGTTCGTCTGCAACGTGTGCGACCGGCGCTTCATGCGCAGCGACCACTTGACCAAACACGCCCGGCGGCACATGACCTCCAAGAGGGCTTCCTCGTGGCCTGCCGCCGAAACCGCAGACCTCAACAGAATGGCCCCGCCCAAGGGCCAAGCCAGAGGCCCCGCACTTCCCCTCGGCGTGCTGGTTTCCACCGCCAACTAGCGTCTCAGTCAGGGGCCCACAGGGCCGACTCAGGACCCCTGCAGGGGCGGGGGGTTGTTTCACTCTGCTCCGCTCGCCACATCAGGACGATCTTTTCTACTCCACAAACCACAATCGCCTGCTGGGCCGCGGCCACGTGTACACACAGGGTCGTGCCTTCGAACAGGGACTCGATGTTGCCATGGTCACCATGTTTTTCTTGTTGGCGTAGAAACAGAGCATCCAAGCGACTGTTCCTCTGACTCACCAGCGCCCCCCTCAGGCTCAAATACTCAGTACACTCCGATGGGTCTGCAGCTAGCTAAGGGAGCTAGAGACAGCTAACGTTTAGCAAACGATGACTTTGATCAATGAAATATTTGCTAATTTTCTGTCAATTGACTTAAGCATTAATCGATCGATCATTGCAGCTCGTCACTCGAGAGAACGACAATTCACCAGTGCTGCTTCCAACCACTGCTATGACTCCAGATTCGTTAGCAACCAAGCTAACGGAAGCTAGCTAAACTTTTCTTCTTCTTCTTCTTTAGTGACTTTTCTCCGGTCGTAAAACACTCCGGCTGGTTGTGCTAACAGTTAGCTCAACGGTTTGAACAAGGTTTTAACGGCCGCCCTGACATGAGTTGGTGTCGACAGACGGAGCCGCCGGCGGCGGACGACAGCGAGTTTCCCATTTCCTGCTCAGGACATTTTATTCCCATCAACCACAAACTCACCAGGAGGCGACAGGCTGCTAATTCATCCACGGACAGACACCAACAGAAACCTGACATTGCACTGGATTTTTTAAAATCTTGCTTGTTTTGTACTCTCTCCGTGTAAAACCATGTTTACTTCATGTGTAAATGTCACGTTAGGAAAATGTATGCACTCGTTTTTTTTTTGCCAAAGCCTCTGTACTGTGCTTCTGTTGTCAGTCTGTGACTGTACATACTGTAAATATATTGATATATATATGAATGTTATATGTATTCCAATCTGCATTTATTGACAGTACGAGTTATTGATCTTTTACAAATGTCAGTGGACAGTATTCCTCACTGTGATACTACCTACTACCTTTGCTTTAGACATTTTTATTATTATTATTATTTAATAAACATTTGTGAGGAAAAACGTGCTGTTTTGTATAGCTTGAGTTGGCCCATAGTGTAGCCAGTAAGAAAATACCTCATGTTATCAAATGTTAACGACTTTTATTGGAATAATCTCATTTCTGAACATTTGCCTGAAAAGTGATGGAGAAGGAACAAAAACAGGCTTTTATAATAAAACATTACAAACAAATAAGAGTTGGTTTGTAGTTTGTTCTGTATAAAGACGATGGGTGACTGTATATAAAAACGATCACTGACTGTATATAAAGACGATTACTGACTATATAAAGATGATCAGTGACTGTATACAAAGACGATCACTGACTGTATATAAAGACGATTACTGACTATATAAAGATGATCAGTGACTGTATATGAAGACGATCACTGACTGTATATAAAGACGATCAGTGACTGTATATAAAGACGATCAGCGACTGTATATAAAGACGATCACTGACTGTATATAAAGACGATTACTGACTGTATATAAAGACGATCAGTGACTGTATATAAAGACGATCAGTGACTATATAAAGATGATCACTGACTGTATATAAAGACGATCACAGACTGTATATAAAGACGATTACTGACTATATAAAGACGATCAGTGACTGTATATAAAGACGATCAGTGACTGTATATAAAGACGATCACTGACTGTATATAAAGACGATCAGTGACTTTATATAGAGACGATCACTGACTGTATATAAAGACGATCAGTGACTGTATATAAAGATGATCACTGACTGTATATAAAGACGATCACTGACTATATAAAGACGATCACTGACTGTATATAAAGACGATCAGCGACTGTATATAAAGATGATCACTGAGTATATAAAGACGTGAAAGGGGGTTAACTCTTCAGAGATAACGGAGCTAATTTCCGTTATATAAACACAATGTCCCGTATATGAAGTTTCTGCTCGGCGACAGCGACGATGTTGCACAACCGGAGCTGCGACCGCTCTCTCCTCACAGCACCCGGTAACAGCGGTCAGCCAATCAAGAACCGGCGCAGAGGGGGGTGTGACCAATGGCAGAGGTTGACGTTGAGCCCGGGAACGTGAGGCAGGCACGTCATTGGCTGACGAGGCTCCCCGCCTGTTGCCTTACTGACCGACATTCTGCTGCAGCCAAAGAAAAGGGAAAAATATAAAACAAAACTGAAGAAGAAACTCAGTCCCAGTAACTGAGGTCACAGCGACACCGGGTGGAAGTGAACGGTCCTGCAGCGGAGTTCACTACAGTCTGAGACGAAATGAATATCTATTTCATCAAATAACCGTATATATATTATACATGTTAACATGATAACTCATGTTAACATGTGAAACTCTCTGTGAAACAAGTGAAATCCACGATAGTATATTAATATTCAGCGGCTGTGACGTGTCACGTTCAAACAAAAGATTCAATGTTTCATAAACGATAGTTTTCTTCGTTTTGTAACCGGTTGATTGCGGGTTTTGTAACCGCACGAACAAAGACGCATTTCTGGTGTCACGTGAACGCGCCTCGCAGCCCGATTGGCTCTGGTCGCAGCGTCACTTTAAAGGGCCGGCGCGAGCCGCGCTCTCATTGGCCGGCTCCGTTCAGGCGCCAAGATTTCAATAAAAAGGGGAAAGCGACGCGAAGCGACTTCAGTCTCCATCTGCTCGTCGTCACCGCTCGGTTCTTCTGTTCGGCTCCAGTCGGTTCTTCTGTTCGGCTTCAGTCGGTTCTTCTGCTCGGCTCCAGTCGGTTCTTCTGCTCGGCTCCAGTCGGTTCTTCTGTTCGGCTCCAGTCGGTTCTTCTGCTGCAGTCAAGATGCTTTCTGCTCGCTCGGCTCTGTCCGTCAGGAACGAGAACTCCCTGTGCAGTCAAATCGACAACATGGCGCTGGACAAAGAGAACACGGTGAGAAGACAAACAGCTGACGACATCCTAACCAAACGCATCGATCCGCTGTGTGAAGTCGTTTCCTGTGACGTCACTGACCTGCGCTCATTTTGTCTCCGCAGCCTCCGAGTCTGAACAAGTCCCGCGTCCTGGCGGCGAAAACCGCGCGAAAAATCTTCGCTGATGCGGTAAGTGAATCAGCTGTGCGCTTCCGGGTTTTAACTCCCGCACCGAGACACGTCAAGTCCGTCTACAGTGACGTCAGAGAGCGGGAGGTTGTCTTTGTCTGTTGCGCTCGTTTGGCGCCGAAACTGTCGGTTGTGGCGCCAACCGGGAGGATCAGCTGTGACGTATCGCTCTTCTTCTCTGGTGCTGCGCCGTGTAGAGCGTCACTGACGATGACGTTTCTCGTCGCACGTTCAGACTTGTATGATCCGTTACAGCTGAGTGTAAACATGACGCAGGGATCACGTGACGTTCGAGTCTCTGACGTCACGTGGACCTGCAGCGTTGCCATGGAGACATTTGATGATTCATCGATCAGATCAATGATCAGTGACTGATGAAGATAAATAATAATTATGATGATGTTAGGATCTGAGTATGAAAAGTGTTGTGACGTCGTCGTCTGTTGTTTTTCAGCCCGGAGTCGTGAAGAAGAGCGGCAGCGGCGAGGAGGAGGAGCCTCTGCTAAAGGAAAACCCTCGACGTTTCGTCATCTTCCCCATCCAGTACCACGACATCTGGCAAATGTACAAGAAGGCTGAGGCCTCGTTCTGGACCGCAGAGGAGGTAAATGCCGCCGCCGCTGCCCTCAGCTATTAACGTGTGTGTGAGTGTGTGTGTTCGTTCACGTGTTGTTAATGTGTGTGTGTGTGTGTGTGTTCGTGTTCACGTGTTGTTAATGTGTGTGTTCAGGTGGACCTGTCGAAGGACCTGCAGCACTGGGAGACTCTGAAGGACGAGGAGCGGTACTTCATCTCTCACGTGTTGGCCTTCTTCGCCGCCAGCGACGGGATTGTCAACGAGAACCTGGTGAGTACGACGACCCGCTGCCCAGAGTCCAGTTATTCATCTGCGATCGGTTGGCGCCCCCTCACCTCGCCATTCCCCTCTGTGACCACCAGGTGGAGCGCTTCACGCAGGAGGTGCAGGTGACGGAGGCCCGGTGTTTCTATGGTTTCCAGATCGCCATGGAGAACATCCACTCTGAGATGTACAGTCTCCTCATCAACACCTACATCAAGGAGTCCACAGAGAGGTGGGTCACTGGTTCTGTTGGTCTCTTCTGGTTCTGTTGGTCTCTACTGGCTCTGTTGGTCTGACGATGCGTTCACTGATCCTCAGGGAATACCTGTTCAATGCCATCGAGACTCTACCGTGTGTGAAGAAGAAGGCCGACTGGGCGATCAACTGGATCGGCAACAAGAACGCCGCCTTCGGTAAAACCTGCTGCCTGTGACCTGGAGTATTGATCCTGTGTCTGTGGTGTCGACCGTGTGTCTGTGGTGTCGACCGTGTGTCTGTGGTGTCGACCGTGTGTCTGTGGTGTCGACCGTGTGTCTGTGGTGTCGACCGTGTGTCTGTGGTGTCGATCGGGTGTCTGTGGTATTGACCGTGTGTCTGTGGTATTGATCGATCAGGAGAGCGTGTGGTGGCCTTCGCCGCCGTGGAGGGAATCTTCTTCTCCGGGTCGTTTGCCGCGATCTTCTGGCTGAAGAAGAGAGGCCTGATGCCCGGCCTGACCTTCTCCAACGAGCTCATCAGCAGAGACGAGGTGACATCCTCACACCGACGCCCTCTGACTCCTCTATGACCTCTGACCCCTCTCACGTCTTCTAACCAGTGTGTTGTGTTCAGGGTCTGCACTGTGACTTCGCCTGTCTTATGTTCAAACACCTGCTGAACAAACCGTCCAGAGAAACTGTCACCAAGATCATCAAGAACGCCGTGGCCATCGAGCAGGTGGGTCGACCGCTGCACGGGCGCGGGGGGATGGGGGGGCGTGGCCTCCTTCAGGCCCTCACCTTTGACCTGTTGGTTTTCTCTCTGTGTTCAGGAGTTCCTGACCGAGGCTCTGCCCGTGAAGCTGATAGGGATGAACTGTGACATGATGAAGACGTACATCGAGTTCGTCGCCGACAGACTGATGGTGGAGCTCGGCTTCGCCAAGGTAACGACCCCCGACTGAGGCTCCGCCCACCGGTCCGACTCTGGTCCAGTGGTTTAATGATGGTCGTTAGTTTAAACTCTGCAGCGACGCCCCGTCATCATACTAGTTTGTAGACGAGGGGTGTTGCCTCTGGTGTGGGCGAAGTCTGTGATGATGAGTGGCGCAGGGGTACGGACCTCAGCCAGTGATGGGGGCTGAGTGCTGCTGCCGACTCCGATCAGAGGACGAGTGGTTCGCTGACGGACGACACCAGCACGAGAGAGACGCCGGACTGAACAGACCTCGACGACACGACAATTCACCGTGTTTATTTCCCTGGAGCTTCAGGGCTGACTCTCTGTCTCTGTGTCTCTGTCTCTTTGCGTGCTCAGATCTTCCGGGTGGAGAACCCCTTCGACTTCATGGAAAACATTTCTCTGGAGGGAAAGACCAACTTCTTTGAGAAGCGAGTGGGCGAGTACCAGAGGATGGGCGTGATGTCTGGGACCACGGACAACACCTTCAGGCTGGACGCCGACTTCTGAGGACGGAGGCGGACCGGACCCCACAGGGGGGGAACACATGGACATTGTATAGGATGTAAATTTTAATGTCTCGGGTTCACAGATCAGCCGATCACAATGGTCAATGATTTTTTTAAAATCCTTTCACTAATGACAGATTGAAGCTGCTTTTATATTTTATTGCTTTATTAGTCTTTTAAATTGTTTTTTTTATTTTACTTTAGCAAATTGTACAGTTGAGTGTTTTTGTATTAAAAAAGAATTTACTTCTTACAAAATATGTTTGTCATTACAATGAATAATTTTGAGTTTAAACTGTTGAAGGTTCAGAGGAAAATCTGGAAACATGACCTTTTATATTACTGACTTCACCGAGTGAGAAGAAAAGACTCGAGCCAGGCTAGCTGTTTCCTACTATCTCCATTCTTTATGCTAAGCTAACAGCTGCTGGCTGTAACTGAAACAGCGTTGAACCGTTCCTTTAGTTATAAAACGAAATCCAAAGTGCTGATTACTTATTAATAATTAATATCCACAGTTTCCCAGAATGCAATGTGACGTCTTCATGTTCCTCCATTTTATTTAAAGTTAATCATATGATGTGCGACTCGTCCTGTTGCTCTGGTCTCGACTCGTCAGTGACCTGACGTCATGTTGATTCATTAACTAAAGAAGAAAACTTTTTAAACGAGTTATCGTCTGAAACATCTGATAACTCGTCGACCTGCAGAAGAGTTCCTAATTATCTGACTTGACGTTGAATAGTCGTGACGTATAAATTAACGTGTGAACATTTTATGAGTGAATGAAACAAAGTTTTGTGAGATAACATTTTTAAAAACGTGTTGAGGTTCATCGATCATTGTTGGAATCACATGACTCGATCACTCACCGAGCCTGCGCAGTGGGCCTGCGCAGTGTGAGGATCGGACAGTGACGTCAACGTCAGTCCAGCGTCTGATCGGAATTAAAGATTTAAACGGAAACAAAATAACAATAAAACCGTTCGTGTTTTGTATGAACCGATTATACTGCTCGTATCAATGGTTACAATAAAATAAATAATCGTTAACTGTTCTGAACCGTCTGAACTCACCGTGTTTCCGGGTTCAGTCTGTCTCCTCGTCACGTTAGACGCGGAAGTAAACAACAGAAGAAGAAGCTGCGGCAGATCGTCTCTGCGACGAGATGTCGACGTCCTCCCCGAGACAGACGTTCCTGAAGCCGGTGAGTCGACCCGACCGACCCGTCCCCCGGTGACCGACCCGACCGACCCGTCCCCCCGGTGACCGACCCGTCCCCCCGGTGACCGACCCGACCGACCCGTCCCCCCGGTGACCGACCCGTCCCCCCGGTGACCGACCCGTCCCCCGGTCGGAGCAGCAGCTCGTTAGCATCTTAGCTTAGCGCCACCTGAACTTTGGTTCCGAGCCTTCACGTGACTTCATCAGACATGAGACAGATTGTGTGATTCTATTTCTCGCCGAGTTAAAGAGCAGGTTGGTTTCATCTGTTCCACGTCGAACTTTGTTCATGTTGCGGTTTGTTTTTCACAGATTCGATTGAAAATCCTACAATAACTCATTTCGCTGGGAGTCTGGCGCCTGTTGATTCTAACTTTACTTATAAAACAGATGATTGACAGATGACGCGTTACGGATGAAATATGATAAAGAGTTGGCAAAGGTGAATCTTCTTTTACAATCAATTAAATCTGGATTCAACTTTTCTGCTACAATAAAAAAAACTTACTGAATATCTTTCACCTGAATCAAGACGCTGACGTCATTCTTCATGTTTAAAAAAACATTTTATGACAATAAATATAAACCGCTCATCAACTAATCACTGAAGAAGAAAATAAACTGACCGATATTTCCACTTTTTTATTAAACTTTTCCAAACATAAGAATTTATTCACATCACGACGTGATTGGCAGCTGCAGGTCGTATTCAGTCAGCTGATGTTTCCAAATGTTTGTGTGTTTCCTGCTGAACGTTTGATGTTCTTCCTCCTCCTTCTCTTCCTCTCCCTCCTCCTCTTCCTCCTCCTCCTCCTCTCCCTCCTCTTCTTCTTCCTCCTCCTCCTCTTCCTCCTCTTCTTCCTCCTCCTTCTCCTCCTCCTCTCCCTCCTCTTCTTCTTCCTCCTCCTTCTCTTCCTCCTCCTCTCCCTCCTCTTCCTCCTCCTCCTCCTCTCCCTCCTCTCCCTCCTCTTCTTCGTCCTCCTCTCCCTCCTCTTCTTCGTCCTCCTCTCCCTCCTCCTCTTCTTCTTCTCCCTCCTCTTCTTCTTCCTCCTCCTCTTCTTCTTCTTCCTCCTCCTCCTCTCCCTCCTCTTCTTCCTCCTCCTCCTCCTCCTCCTCTCCCTCCTCTTCTTCTTCCTCCTCCTCTTCTTCTTCTTCCTCCTCCTCCTCTCCCTCCTCTTCTTCCTCCTCTCCCTCCTCCTCCTCTCCCGCCTCTTCTTCTTCCTCCTCCTTCTCTTCGTCCTCCTCTCCGTCCTCCTCCTCTCCTCCTCCTCCTCAGGTGATTCCCTTCGCCGGGACGGTCCTGGGAGGTTTGGTCCCGGGGGAGATGCTCCTCATCCAGGGCTCGGTGCCGTCGGACTCCGACCGGTGAGAACGCCTTCAGTTGTCAGTGCGACGGGATCAGAGTTTTAAATGAACCAGACAACATCAGGAGATTTTTAAAGTTACCAGCCAATCAGATTTTCCATTAGAAACAGTGAAGCATCCAAGTTTCTTTAAGTTGTTTTTAAGGCAGTTAAACATTGAAATGGTAAAAATATATATATCGTATTTG
Source organism: Scophthalmus maximus (assembly GCF_022379125.1). Taxonomy (NCBI): domain Eukaryota; kingdom Metazoa; phylum Chordata; class Actinopteri; order Pleuronectiformes; family Scophthalmidae; genus Scophthalmus; species Scophthalmus maximus. The sequence goes on along the minus strand of NC_061532.1, from coordinate 20,104,140 downwards.
TTTCTTTCACGACTGAAGGACATGAAATGTCCTCTTTCATCGTCATCATCCTCTGTATCTGACGCCTTCCTCTTCTGCTCTTCTGCTTTTTTAACTCTCAGAAAATATCTAATGTGAACTTAACTACTTTATGTTTCAACTCCTTTGTTTTGTTTCGTTCTGTTCATCTTCTCCATTTCCACGTCGCTCCCTCGTCGTCACGCTGTAGACACGTAGCCGACGGTCGTCATGACAGAGTGTTCGTGGGAAATGTAGGATTAGTTCTACGAGCAGATACAGATTACGTTTCCAAGACAAAAACAGAAAACAGACAATCTGACACTTCATTCACCACCAGACACTTTGTGAGTAACTTTACTCGTCCCTCTGCGTCGTCTCGCAGGTTCCAGGTGGACCTGACGTGCGGCAGCAGCGTGACCCCGCGGGCCGACGTGGCGTTCCACTTCAACCCGAGGTTCAGGCGCTCGCCGTGCGTCGTGTGCAACACGCTGCAGAAGGAGTCCTGGGGCCAAGAGGAGATCCTGCACCAGAACCCGTTCAGAACCGGGGACGCGTTCGAACTCCTGGTCCTCGTCCTGGAAGACAAGTTCAAGGTGAGAAACATAACGAGTTTGAACTTGTACTTTACCAACATAAACGTATGTTAGAGAACTTGTACTGCAGTACAGGCTCACAGTACTTGTACTTGTATCTGTACCTGTACCGGCCCCCAGGTGGCGCTGAACGGAGCCCACATGTTGGAGTACAGACACCGACTGGATCTGCGGCGAGTCGACACTCTGTGTATCTCAGGACGGGTCCAGGTGGAGGTCGTGGGCGTCGTCGCTCCAAGTCCCGTGAGTCTCCAGAGCGCTTCGCCTCCTGACCTTAACCTTTGACCTTCGATGAAGCTCATGACCCCTCGTCGTTGTCGTTGTTTAGAGTTCTGCTGCAGCCGGGCCGACCCTGAAGGACTCGGACCAGAAGGTGAGAACACTTCTCATCAGTTATTTGATGATTTTAAAGACACTGACCCGGAATTGGTCGAGAGCGTGTGGGGGCGGGGCCTCGACTGTTAACTGATGAATTTTAATATTTGTTTGTTTCTTGTTCTTTTCCTCTTTCAGAAGATTTTCTCCTCGACAGGCAACTTGGTGAGTTTCACTGATACACGATGGTCCTTGTAGTTCAGACACATGGAGCGATGATCTGCTGATCTGATACATTGATACTTTTATTGATCCCACACCGGGAGTGACGTCAGCTCCAGATTCAAACGTTCTGCGTTTCCTTTGACGTGAGACATTTCAGAATCTTGAGCCAGAAAAATGTTCTTTATTAAAAAAAAACACTGGTAGAGAAGTTATCGATCAGTTTTCTGTTCGGTGGTGAGAAGGTTTTGACCAGTGAAGTTGTGTGGATGATGTTGATGTTGTGGACGATGGAACCTTGTGTTGTGCAGAGCGTTCCCTTCAGGGGCGAGCTGGGGGACGGACTGAGCATCGGACGGAGCGTCACCATCCGAGGAGAGACCAATCAGAACGCACAGAGGTGAACACACCTGAGTGACATCAGCACTTTGAGAAGGATGAGGACATGTGCAGAATAATCAGGCTCTTAGTACCTGTACTTGTACTTGTACCGCAGGCTCTCAGTACTTGTACTCCAGGCGTTCAGAACCTGTACTTGTACTTGTACTCCAGGCGCTCAGAACCTGTTTGATATAATTTAACGTGAAGATGAACAGTAAATGTAAATAAGTCCATTATGAAATATGTATTCCGTGTCGTCAGTTTCTGTGTGAACCTTCGAGTGTCGAGCGGCGGCGACATAGCTCTCCACCTCAACCCTCGTCTGAAGCGCCGTCGCTTCGTCAGGAACTCCTTCCTGTCCCAGTCCTGGGGAGCCGAGGAGACGCAGCTCGACTCGTTCCCCTTCGCCGCCGGACGCTACTTTGAGGTACACCCACCGCGACCTTTGACCCCTGCAGTAGCTCATTCATTGTAACGACGCGCTTCCTCCGCAGATGATAGTCCGGTGCGAGCAGCAGCAGTTCCGAGTGGCGGTGGACGGACGCCACCTGCTGGACTACAAACACCGAGTGCAGGACCTGAAGCAGGTCGACCGGGTCGAGGTGGAGGGAGACGTGAAGCTGGTCGACATCAATGTCCTCTGAACAGTTTATACTGAACATCACACACTGGACTTTATAGAGCATAATACAGTTCCTGCTGCACAGCCGTTATCATAACCACATCATAAAGAGATCAGATCCCATGATCCTCTGAACCCTCGTCAGACTGATTCATCCACGTGGCCTTTATGTAATATAATAAAGTTCCTGCTCTGGTCATATTTTCACATCAGTGTTTAATAATAATAAAATAAAGACATGAACCACAAGTTTGTTTATTTTATGATAAAAAATAAATATGAAGGAAACAAGTTTACATTTTTGACATTATGGAACATAAACATTACTGTACTACCAACTTATTTACACATTCATTTTACATCTTGATTCAAATGACGAGTTGTTGATACATTTAAATAATGTCTTTCTTTGGACATGAAACTTAAATTAAATTGTCTGGTTTTCATCAGTCCAAAAATTAATTTTATTCCTTATTAAACGCTATGTTGATCTTTACTGTAACAATGAGAGAAAAGAGCTATTTAACAAAAAATAATCTATATATCAGTATACGCATTAAGTTTATAAGAACAATAACGACCCAAGAAAACAGGATTTTTACGTCACTTTTATTAAAAACTCAAACTGTACATATCTCACAAACAGCTGCTATAAAAACACTATTATACAAAGTTTTACATTTCATTACAAAATGCTGATAAAACAAATTATTTACAGTATAAAAAGGAACATCTGTTCAGAAGATCAAGTTCTGATTCATCACGTTTCCACTGCGACGCAGAATATTTAACAAAATTTCCTGTCCCAGAATGCACAGGGGGAGTCAGAGGAGTGGAAACCCACCGGAGGGTCCGGGGGTCCGGTCCGCCTCCGTCCTCAGAAGTCGGCGTCCAGCCTGAAGGTGTTGTCCGTGGTCCCAGACATCACGCCCATCCTCTGGTACTCGCCCACTCGCTTCTCAAAGAAGTTGGTCTTTCCCTCCAGAGAAATGTTTTCCATGAAGTCGAAGGGGTTCTCCACCCGGAAGATCTGAGCACGCAAAGAGACAGAGACACAGAGACAGAGAGTCAGCCCTGAAGCTCCAGGGAAATAAACACGGTGAATTGTCGTGTCGTCGAGGTCTGTTCAGTCCGGCGTCTCTCTCGTGCTGGTGTCGTCCGTCAGCGAACCACTCGTCCTCTGATCGGAGTCGGCAGCAGCACTCAGCCCCCATCACTGGCTGAGGTCCGTACCCCTGCGCCACTCATCATCACAGACTTCGCCCACACCAGAGGCAACACCCCTCGTCTACAAACTAGTATGATGACGGGGCGTCGCTGCAGAGTTTAAACTAACGACCATCATTAAACCACTGGACCAGAGTCGGACCGGTGGGCGGAGCCTCAGTCGGGGGTCGTTACCTTGGCGAAGCCGAGCTCCACCATCAGTCTGTCGGCGACGAACTCGATGTACGTCTTCATCATGTCACAGTTCATCCCTATCAGCTTCACGGGCAGAGCCTCGGTCAGGAACTCCTGAACACAGAGAGAAAACCAACAGGTCAAAGGTGAGGGCCTGAAGGAGGCCACGCCCCCCCATCCCCCCGCGCCCGTGCAGCGGTCGACCCACCTGCTCGATGGCCACGGCGTTCTTGATGATCTTGGTGACAGTTTCTCTGGACGGTTTGTTCAGCAGGTGTTTGAACATAAGACAGGCGAAGTCACAGTGCAGACCCTGAACACAACACACTGGTTAGAAGACGTGAGAGGGGTCAGAGGTCATAGAGGAGTCAGAGGGCGTCGGTGTGAGGATGTCACCTCGTCTCTGCTGATGAGCTCGTTGGAGAAGGTCAGGCCGGGCATCAGGCCTCTCTTCTTCAGCCAGAAGATCGCGGCAAACGACCCGGAGAAGAAGATTCCCTCCACGGCGGCGAAGGCCACCACACGCTCTCCTGATCGATCAATACCACAGACACACGGTCAATACCACAGACACCCGATCGACACCACAGACACACGGTCGACACCACAGACACACGGTCGACACCACAGACACACGGTCGACACCACAGACACAGGATCAATACTCCAGGTCACAGGCAGCAGGTTTTACCGAAGGCGGCGTTCTTGTTGCCGATCCAGTTGATCGCCCAGTCGGCCTTCTTCTTCACACACGGTAGAGTCTCGATGGCATTGAACAGGTATTCCCTGAGGATCAGTGAACGCATCGTCAGACCAACAGAGCCAGTAGAGACCAACAGAACCAGAAGAGACCAACAGAACCAGTGACCCACCTCTCTGTGGACTCCTTGATGTAGGTGTTGATGAGGAGACTGTACATCTCAGAGTGGATGTTCTCCATGGCGATCTGGAAACCATAGAAACACCGGGCCTCCGTCACCTGCACCTCCTGCGTGAAGCGCTCCACCTGGTGGTCACAGAGGGGAATGGCGAGGTGAGGGGGCGCCAACCGATCGCAGATGAATAACTGGACTCTGGGCAGCGGGTCGTCGTACTCACCAGGTTCTCGTTGACAATCCCGTCGCTGGCGGCGAAGAAGGCCAACACGTGAGAGATGAAGTACCGCTCCTCGTCCTTCAGAGCCTCCCAGTGCTGCAGGTCCTTCGACAGGTCCACCTGAACACACACATTAACAACACGTGAACACGAACACACACACACACACACACACACATTAACAACACGTGAACACACACACACACACGTTAATAGCTGAGGGCAGCGGCGGCGGCATTTACCTCCTCTGCGGTCCAGAACGAGGCCTCAGCCTTCTTGTACATTTGCCAGATGTCGTGGTACTGGATGGGGAAGATGACGAAACGTCGAGGGTTTTCCTTTAGCAGAGGCTCCTCCTCCTCGCCGCTGCCGCTCTTCTTCACGACTCCGGGCTGAAAAACAACAGACGACGACGTCACAACACTTTTCATACTCAGATCCTAACATCATCATAATTATTATTTATCTTCATCAGTCACTGATCATTGATCTGATCGATGAATCATCAAATGTCTCCATGGCAACGCTGCAGGTCCACGTGACGTCAGAGACTCGAACGTCACGTGATCCCTGCGTCATGTTTACACTCAGCTGTAACGGATCATACAAGTCTGAACGTGCGACGAGAAACGTCATCGTCAGTGACGCTCTACACGGCGCAGCACCAGAGAAGAAGAGCGATACGTCACAGCTGATCCTCCCGGTTGGCGCCACAACCGACAGTTTCGGCGCCAAACGAGCGCAACAGACAAAGACAACCTCCCGCTCTCTGACGTCACTGTAGACGGACTTGACGTGTCTCGGTGCGGGAGTTAAAACCCGGAAGCGCACAGCTGATTCACTTACCGCATCAGCGAAGATTTTTCGCGCGGTTTTCGCCGCCAGGACGCGGGACTTGTTCAGACTCGGAGGCTGCGGAGACAAAATGAGCGCAGGTCAGTGACGTCACAGGAAACGACTTCACACAGCGGATCGATGCGTTTGGTTAGGATGTCGTCAGCTGTTTGTCTTCTCACCGTGTTCTCTTTGTCCAGCGCCATGTTGTCGATTTGACTGCACAGGGAGTTCTCGTTCCTGACGGACAGAGCCGAGCGAGCAGAAAGCATCTTGACTGCAGCAGAAGAACCGACTGGAGCCGAACAGAAGAACCGACTGGAGCCGAGCAGAAGAACCGACTGAAGCCGAACAGAAGAACCGACTGGAGCCGAACAGAAGAACCGACTGAAGCCGAACAGAAGAACCGACTGGAGCCGAACAGAAGAACCGACTGGAGCCGAACAGAAGAACCGACTGGAGCCGAACAGAAGAACCGAGCGGTGACGACGAGCAGATGGAGACTGAAGTCGCTTCGCGTCGCTTTCCCCTTTTTATTGAAATCTTGGCGCCTGAACGGAGCCGGCCAATGAGAGCGCGGCTCGCGCCGGCCCTTTAAAGTGACGCTGCGACCAGAGCCAATCGGGCTGCGAGGCGCGTTCACGTGACACCAGAAATGCGTCTTTGTTCGTGCGGTTACAAAACCCGCAATCAACCGGTTACAAAACGAAGAAAACTATCGTTTATGAAACATTGAATCTTTTGTTTGAACGTGACACGTCACAGCCGCGTCATCACGTTCACGTGTAAACAGAAAGAACTCGTTTCATTCGGATTCGAATCTCCACACGACTTAAACTGGGACGTCACTTGAAGAAACGTTCACATATTTTCTCTTCCCTCCAGCTGCTGGATCATAAATACATAATATATCATATAATATCAATATCAATAAACTGTCGGTGATTTCACTTGTTTCACTGTGTTCAGTCTGTTTGCCGCCGGCGCGCTTTCTTTTTTCTGCTTACTATCACAGTATTACCGTGTTACCATGACAACTAAGCGCCAAAAATCATATTTCGCTCCACACATCGTCAGGACTCCTTGGTCACATGTGACGCCATGTGTCATCAGACGGAAACTAGAACGGAGTTTAACGGTTTCAGTGTAAAACTCTGTTAAAGCGTCAGACGACACAGGAAGGATCCGGTGTCGGTTTCTCCCGCAACAGAACGAACAGATTCAACCTGCGGGTTCGTGTCGGTTCGTTCTCGGCCTTCGCTTGTTCACGTTTCAGCTTCTTAAACTTCAGTTTTCCTCTGAAACTAAACTCCATTCTCTGGAACGCTTCCCCGAAGCGGAAGTTGAGAGCAACTGGTGGCAACATATCTACGTTTTCGCGGTTACAGTCGGTGGCGCCACCTAGTGTCGGGGAGGACCACAGTTCCAATCTAGAAACGACAACGAGAGATTGTTTTCATTATTGTTTTTCAGTTGATCTTTTCATAGGTTTCTGAATTTTACTTTGTACTCTTTTTTATCACTAGAATCACTTTGTGCCTCCTCTGAAAAAGAGCTCAATAAATAAGATTCATAATTATATAAACGTCATTGTGTTTGAGTTATTGTGAAACCGGTTCAGTGGTGCGAGGGGGAGGAGGAGGAGGAGGAGGAGGAGGAGGAGGAGGAAGAGGAAGAAGAAGAAGAAGAGGTGAAGAGCACCATGATCCGCCGCAGAGTCCGGGGCTGCACGGATATTCCACTGAAGAGATGTACCACTCGGCTGAGAAAAAAAAGGAAATAAACCAGAGTTAATCTTCTGACGCAACAACCGGAAGACCAAACTTCACCCGACAACTGACACGTTGGTCTGTAGTTTAATATTTTAAAAAAAAAATTGCTTCACACTTGATTCCAAATCGGTATTAAAGCGGAAACTCTGATATCTGATCAGTTTTACGGGACGGTGTGACACCTCCTCGATGTTTCCACCGGAGTGAGCGAGGCGTGGACAATAAACGATCTTTGGTTCAGGATCTCGTTTGACACACACACACACACACACACACACGTGATTATACGTCACTATTTCCTATTTCGACGCGTCGTCCGTCGGTTCCTTGTGAGTGCTTGTTTCTGTCTGGGCGCTTGACGCAGACGGACCGCAGCACCATGGCGGCGGCGGCGGGCGGAGACGCGGCGGTGAACGTGAGAGACGAAGAAGAAGAAAACAAGCGACACTTGTTTCAAGGTGAGAAGCCGCTTCGCTCCGCGGGTCGAACCGGTGTCCGGTCCCCCGGTGTCCGGTCCCCCGGTGTCCGGACCCTCGGCCCCTCGGACCCCCGGTGTCCGGACCCTCGGCCCCTCGGACCCCCGGTGTCCGGTCCCCCGGTGTCCGGACCCTCGGCCCCTCGGTCCCCCGGTGTCCGGACCCTCGGCCCCTCGGACCCCCGGTGTCCGGTCCCCCGGTGTCCGGACCCTCGGACCCTCGGTCCCCCGGTGTCCGGACCCTCGGCCCCTCGGTCCCCCGGTGTCCGGACCCTCGGCCCCTCGGACCCCCGGTGTCCGGTCCCCCGGTGTCCGGACCCTCGGACCCTCGGTCCCCCGGTGTCCGGACCCTCGGCCCCTCGGACCCCCGGTGTCCGGTCCCCCGGTGTCCGGACCCTCGGACCCTCGGACCCCCGGTGTCCGGACCCTCGGACCCTCGGACCCCCGGTGTCCGGACCCTCGGACCCTCGGACCCCCGGTGTCCGGCCCCCGGACCGGGACTCCGTTCACGTCTCGTGCAGTTTAATGTTTCCTGTCTGTGAAGATCTGATTGTGACCGTTTCCTGAAATATTATGACGTCGTGTTCTATTCGGCTTCCAAGTTATTATTTTAAATAGTAAAAAAAAAACTGATGAAAAGGTGTATTTGTTATGGTTTCAGATAATACAATTATATTATTTTTATTTTCTTCTAGTTTATTTATTTAGAGTTATATTGTGTCTACTGGAAAAATAAATATTTGTGAATTGTACTTTTGTAATTGATTTTTTTTAGCCTGACTGAGTGTTTGGGGTCAACGCCGATATCGATATTTGGGAGTAAGAGATTCCCGATACCCATATCGTCATATATATATATATATATATAAATCTGTCAATGAATCCTAAGATGTCGTTATCAAACATTCTACAACCAAAGACATAGAACTTATAATAAACATGTATCTTACATAAAATATAAAAATGAATGCACATTTAAAGGCTCAAATCAGTTGGCCAATAATATCGATCGGGCTCTTAAAATATCCATATGCCACCCGGCAGGGCTGTCCGCTCTCACCTTGGTTGTTCAATATAGCCATTGAGCCACTAGCCATCTGGCTTAGAAACCAGAATGAGTTTGAAGGCATTACTCGCTTTGGTCTAGTCCACAAACTCTCCTTGTATGCTGACGACCTTCTTATTTATTTCAAACCCCACATCCTCCCTCCCCTCAGTTTTGTCAATTCTGGATCAGTTTGGGCACCTATCAGGGTATAAATTGAACATTCAGAAAAGTGAGCTATTTTTTGTTAACAATTTGGCGAGATCACTTCCACAATCCGTAGTTCCTTTTAAAATAGCTGAACAGGGATTTAAGTATTGGGGGTGTTTATTACCAGCTCCTTCAGGTCCTTTTTCAGAAGAACTTTCAGCCGTTATTAGATAAATGCAAGTCGGACTTGTCCAGATGGGCTGCCCTCCCCCTGTCCCTTGCAGGCCGTGTGGATCTTTTTAAGATGGTCATTCTTCCGAAATTTCTGTATCTTTTTCAACACATCCCAATTTGTCTTAATAAATACTTTTTTGTTAATCTCGACCAGCAACTTAACGCCTTTATTTGGCATAATAAACCAGCCCGTATTAAGAAACATATTCATTGAACTTTCTAAACCTGAAGGGGGACTAGCATTGCCAAATTTTCGCCACTACTTTTGGGCCTGCAACAATAATAAACTTCTATACTGGCTCCACGGTGAAGGTGCAGACACCTGTCCACCCTGGGCTCATATTGAGATAACATCTTCTTCCTGCTCTCTGCATTCTACGACTTGCTCACAGCTCCCCATAAGTGCCCATAAGGTCTCACCTAATCCGGCCGTCACAATACAATTCAAATTTGGATCCAGTTCAGGAAGCAGCACGGCTTACATAGGGCTTCGATTCTTGCCCCAGTTTTGAATAATCATGCATTTCTCCCTTCCTGCTCCAACCCTACATTTCGCGCATGGTTGGATAAGGGCCTCAGAACACTTAACGACGTATATGACGAAGGTGCTTTCACGTCCTTTGCATCTATGTCAGATAAATACAGCCTGCGTATTAGCCATAAAAAGCACATTTAATTTATGCCATGGTAAAAAATTTGGCAAAAATAAATGAAAAACTGTAAAAAAACAACAAAAACAACAACCTGTGTTCAACAAACACACAAAGGTCAAAGGGTCATTGAGTGAAGTGACCGACGAGCCTTGATGGAATATTGTTTTCTAATCTGGTGTTGGACAGATGACGCAGGTTCCGTGTCACTCACGTTGTGACCTCACTTCCTGTGTTGCAGGTGCAGCGTTCCTGGCCGCGGTGGCGTCCGCGGGGATGTTGGCAGGATTCAGCTCCACGTTGGCGTTGGCCAAGAAGAAAAGCCCCGACTGGTTCGACAAGGTGCAGCTTGATTCATCGCTTCACTCGACAGGCACAAAGAATCAAACCTGAATGTGTCTGATGTCGTCATCGTTCACAGATCGATTATTGATTGTTGCGTGAAAAATGCTGATTATAACTTCAAGCTCAAGGGTCACGTTCCCCTGCGTTCCATTACACCTTGGAACTTGTAAACGTTCTGCTCCGGTTCCGCTCTGTTTGAGTCCGTGTTGTGTTTTTCTTTCCCGGTCCGGTCGTCAGGGGGTTGTGTCGACGGCGGCGGCCCCGGAGAGCGGAGCGTCTCTCGCCCTCAGAGCTCTGGGCCGCGGCTCCGTGTTCGCCTGCTGCGGCGTCGGTCTGCTCAGCGCCGCCGTGTGGAAACTGCTCGGCGTTCACACGGTAACGTAAACTACTCTTTATTTTAATTATACTGTCTATGAAACACGAGTCCAGAAATAATAAACTTGCATCAAGAAAAAAAGAATTCAATAATTTTCTTATTAAAAGTAACAATGTTCAGGAAACTGAACATTGTTACTAGGAAAATATTTTTTTTAGAATTTAGAAAATACATTTGTTATTCAAAAAAAATTATGGACAGGTAAGAAATCTTATTTTTTTTGCATTTCAAGAATTAATTTGTTTTGAAAAAATTTTAAGTAATTAACAAATTTTTGAAAAACAAAAACGGTGATTGTTTAGAGAAAGTTGAAATGTTTGAAGAAAATTTGATTTGTGAAATTTTTTATAGTTATATTTCAAGTTATGCCGTAAAATTGTCAAATCAAATTAAGACTTGGGAAAAAAGATTTGAAATTTCAAAAATAAAATTGATGTTTTGTGGAAAAGTTGTAAAACTTTGTGTCCGAACTGTACAGAACCTTTTAAAAAGAGAATTCATGAAATTAATTTTAGGTCTCAAATCACTTTGTTCTCATAATAAAATATTTTATAATTATCACTCGTCTTCGTCTCTTCCAGTTGGTGGAGTTCCGACAGAAGATGCAGTCCATCCTCCCGTCCATCCCCAAGTCCGCCGAGGCCGGATCAGAACCTGTGGACTGGGACTCGGTCTTCAAGTCAAAGTGACGTTGACCAATCACACGAGACCAGAGGAAAGATTGTGGGAGGAGACTGGGCAGCTGTTTGTGGTCCTGGTCCTGGTCCAGGTCTGAACTGCAAATTCGAATTTTGTTTCAATTTTCCAGATTATTTTAATCCCGAGTGTCAGAACCACAGGAACAATAACGAGACATCGAGAAATGTTATGAGGGAAAAGTAGCAAAATTGCAAAAACGAGTCGACTGATGGTGAATAAAGTTTATTCAAAAGTCACATCGGTGGAAAACGACCTGCCGACAAGTGTTTGTGTGTGTGTGTACACATCTGATTATCTTATTGATAGTTTGGTTCGTAAGTTTCCTGTCAAACAAATATTTATAAAATTAATATCATTAAAAGACAAAAACAACAAATCCTGAAATGTGAGTTTGAATTTTTTTTTACATGGAAACAGTGAAATGGACGCGACATTGTTTTGGGACGTTTGATCTTCCGTACCCGCGTCTCTCGGCCAATCAGAGCTTAGTTCAGTTCAGACTCAGAGATTTCATATCTGTCGTGTCAGTACAGTCGCCAACAGTCTCTCAAAATCAAATGCACCCTCCCAGAGCAGACTCCGCCTGCTGGAGACAAACTGAAAGTTCAGGTGAGCAGAGGTGACGCCCCCTGCTGGAGCTCACCTGTACATATTTACAGGGGGAGGAGACAGACAACAGGAAGTGACCCTCACCGCCCCACCCTCTTCCTTCCTGCTTCTGTGGTAATAATACTGATGGTAAAAAATAATTCACATAAAAAATAAAAAATAACCCGACACAAAGGAAACTATTGCACCAGAACAAAGTGTTTCCTCCGTCACAATTAAATGACCCCGCCCCCACACAGAAAATATTTTTGTATTAAAATTACTTAAAAATCCCAAATAAACATTTGTGGGCGGAGCCTAGCAGCTTTATAGACTCTGTATATATATATTCATTTTGATGTAAAAACTCTGTCTTCTGTTCTTTAAATAAAAATATAATAGGCGCCAGCTAGTCACCGTGGTGATGTCCGTGTCACGAGCGGCCGATCTTGAACAGCACTTCACACATGATGGACGCCACCGAGGAGTCGATCGCCGCCGCCAGCGTGATGTCCAGCAGCCGGCTCTCGTGCAGAACAAACTCCGTCTGGTTCTCCTTCGCCATGGCGAGCAGCGCCTTGGCGGCGCGGCACATCATATTGACGCTGGGTGGCTCCAGCGGCGCGGCGGCGCGCAGCGCGCCATGTGGAGTCGCCAGGGCCACACCGTCCTCGAGGAAGCTGATCAGAGTTACCAAACTGCCCTTCTGCAGGGCGACGGCCCTCGCCGCCATCGGGTCGCCCTGCACGAGGTGAGACAGGGTGGCCACCGCCATCTCCCGACACACCTGGCTCCTCCTCTCGCCCGTGAGCCGCACCAGCGCGGCCAACAGCTGCTGCTGGCGGCTGAACGGTGGCGTGGCGAGCAGCAGGTCCACGTTGCCGTCCTGGATGCTCAGCTTGCACAGACACTCCAGCACCAGTCTCTGAGGGGTGAGCGACGAGGCGCCGCCAGCCGACCTGAAGGGGTCCTGGGCCTCGGCGGACGGGCAGGTCATCCAGTGCAGCAGCCCGTCCAGGACGGGCAGGCAGATGCTCTCCGGGTACGGCGACAGGTCCAGCCGGCCTGAGACGTTCGCCAGCGTCACCAGCGTGTTTTCCCGGAGCGCCGCCAGGAGGTCCCACCGCCACTCGTCCCGGCCGCAGCCCAGACCGCGCCCCTCCTCTTGGCGCTGGCCGGTGGGTGGCGTCCGTCTCTTGCGGGGGTGGTGGTGGTGCAGCAGCAGCAGCCTGCCCAGGATCAGAAGCAGGCCGGCGTGCCGCGACATGTCGCCGTCGTTGCCGGGGACAAAGGAGAGGCCGCGCACGATGTTGGAGACGCAGACGCAGCGCTTGGCCACAGAGTCCTGCCACGCCGCGGCGACGGACAGCGGGGCCTCGTCCCAGCAGCGAGGCTCGTCCTGCAGTGACCTCTCACCTCTGACCTCCGACTGGGCGCCTGGCAGCAGGATAGAACCACAGAGAAGATCCGCCTAGTTACAGTCTGTGGTATCAAATTATTGGAGAAATCATCAGTAAGTTATTGATTAATCACTGAGACCAGTGTGATTACCTCCTCTCTCTTCGTGTCCTCTCTCCTTCTCCTCGCTCCCCTGCCCGGCCGGGTCCAGGGGGGCGGAGCCTCCTGTGCGAGGTTCAAAGTGCGTCTGGATGTGGGAGGTGGAGTCTCCTCCCCCGGCTTTCCATTGCAGGAGGCCGCCGACAAAGCCGTTGGGTCGACCGAGCTCCGCCCAGCGCTCCTCCACCTCCTCCCACCCCCCCCCCGCTCTCCTCCACCCTGATTGGCAGCCTGTCGTACTTGCTGGCCTGTTGCGGGCGGGGCTCCGGCCGCTCCTCCTCCTTCACAGCTGCTTGACCGTTCTTTGTCTCCTCAGCGTCGATGGCAGCGGCAGTCGGGAGAGGTGGTGAAGTGTCCTCATCCTCCTCTGCTGATTGGCCGTCAGACGCCTTGAGCTCCTCCTCCAGCGGGGTCGTCCAGCCCTCGGCTCTCAACTCGTAGTCATCCAGGATCCCGAAGATCTGGATCAGGCAGCGACGATAGAACTCAACGATGAGCTCCAGGAAACCAGGCAGCTGCAGGAGGAGAGGAAGAGGAGGAGAGGAAGAGGATGAGGAGGAAGGTAGGAGCAGGAGAGGACATAAGGAGAGAAGGATAAAGGGACGGAGAGGAGAGGAAGAGAGAGAAGAGGAGGAGAATGAAGTGATGTACTTGTTAGTTTCCACCACCAGGGGTCAGTGTAGAGTCGTGGTCTCACCTGTGTGAGGCAGAAAGAGTTCACAGTGACGTCGTCGTGCAGCAGGATGTTGATGGTGTCCAGAGCCCACGTGCTCTCTGCTAATAGGCCGGACTTCAGTGACATCATCACTCGCCACGCCTCCGGGGTTCCTGATAAGACCATCCATCACAGAGTTCACGCTTAATACCAACACGTGTGTGTGTGTGTGTGTGTGTGTGTGTGTGTGTGTGTGTGTGTGTGTGTGTGTGTGTGTGTGTGTGTGTGTGTGTGTGTGTGTGTGTGTGTGTGTGTGTGTGTGTGTGTGTGTGTGTGTGAGTGAGTGAGTGAGTGACCTGTGTCCTTGGCGGTGAAGCGGCGTCGCGGCCTCAGTATGGGGGCGGTGGCCTCCACAGAGCCGATGGGGAAGCTGACCTCTCTGTCGATGAGGGGGAGGGGCTTCTTCACAGAGGGCAGGTGGGCGGGGCCATTAGGGCTCAGGGAGCCCCCCATTGGCCGGGGGAAGGAGGAGGGGCTGTGGGAGCGGGTCACATGGTTAGGGGCAGTGGGCGTTGCCTGGAAGCTGGAGGGGGGGTGTCTGGATGGCATGGGGGGCATTGATGATGATGAGGAGGAGGAAGAGTGGGGGGAGTAGGGCGGCTGGCGCTGGCCTAGATGACTGGGGGGCCACTGGCTGTCCGGGGGGGCCATGCCATCCCGGTCGTCCCCTCGGGTCACGCCGGGGTAGGGGGGCCCCTGGCCCTGCCGGCTGTACGTGTAGCCCACGTCTGTCCTGGGGGGCCACACGTTGCCCTGCTGCCCCTTCCCGGGGCCCCCGGGCACCGACGGTGGCCCTGAGCCCGTCATGCCGTGGTGCGGGGGCCCCCGGCTATATGGATACGGGTAGTGGCCCTGGACCAGCCTCCGCTCAGGGCCCAGGTGGGCGGAGCCGAACATGTCGGGCTGCTGCACGGCAAGCCCCTCCCCCTCGTGGCGCTTCGAGGGAGGAAACATCCCTGCGATCGGACGCTTGTGGCCCTGAAACCCACCAAGAGAAGGGTCACAGGGGTCACACAGGTCACAGGTCACATTTAACATTTGTTTCTGAAATTTCTGTTTTGTTTTCAAGGCCAAATCCATTTTCTTTCTCATGAAACACGTTTTTGTTGCTGCCGTTTGTACATTTTGCCGTGACCTCTGACCTCACCTGCTGCTGAGGGTACAGGGGCTGATGGGAAGTGTAGGCCGGCCCGTGAGGATACTGCTGCCCTGGCCTGAGGACCGACAGACCATCCAGTCAAACTCGGTTTACAGAGCAAATCGGACCTTAAGAAGCAGACAAACCTCTCACCTCTGGGGGGCGTGTCTGTCTGCCTCATTTCCAGTCTGACCACCGGGGGGCGTCAGGCCTCCGTCCGGCCGCATCACATGATCCGGCCTGCGGGACACAAACACACGCTGGTTCTAACAAACATCACTGCCAAACGTTGTAAAAGTTCTGAACAGTTACATGACCTGTCTCACGGTCCGCAGTGTGACATCACTTTGTCAATCAAATATCAGAGGTGACTTTCAGTTTACCTCCTCTCATATCCAGGGCCGTAGGGGTACTGGGGTCTGGGGCCCATCCCCACCGGGGGCCCGCGGAGGAACATGTCCTGCGTGGCACCGCCGGGGACCTGACCGGTACGGAAGACCTCGCCGGGCCCCGGACCTGGAGAGCGACAGGTTAAGTTCAGCTGATAACTCTGAACTCCACCGACACATTTCATATTTCATCAGACAACAACTGGTCAACGTGAGACCGACGGCAAGGCGGTTCAGGTTCTGACCACCAGGGGGCAGCAGAGGACGATCACGTCAGTCTGGAGCGGCTCACAGAACCAGATGTTCTGAACCACGAGGCCTGTTCTCTTGTCACCGAGGTAAATCACCACGGCAACTGATGCTGAACCTCTATCCTGATATCAAAGCCCGTCACCAGTCAAACTACCGACCAATCAGATCACTGGAAAACCAGCGTCATTGTTCTACAGGATCCTGACGGGGACAAAAGATGTTTATAGACGATGTGTCACCCTGGTTTTAAAACACAGACTCATTCATATTAGAGCTTCATCTGATTCTCGTGACCATCAACAGATACTTTGTTTTATCAGAACTATGATCCACACTCTGATAAATATGAGCAGTTCAGTGTGATTGAGGACATCACACATTAACAGTCCGACGTCACTTCAGCTTCTCTTCATCAGTTTGATCATTGTCAGACTTTAAATTTCTTAAAAAAAATTAGTTTCTATTTTAGTGGTTTCAATTATTTGTCATCTAACTTTGTATAAAGTCGCTTAATTCAAACTGATCTTCAGGGTTCTTTATGCATCATATCAAAAACCTAATTTATTATTTATTCTGACAAAGTCGCTTGCAACGACTCCGCATCTTCCACATTCTCACCTGTCCTCGCTCCTACGTACAGATCTTTGTTGGCGTCGTACTGCGTCCTCATCATCGCGGGGCCCGTCGGACCTCCTCCCTGCTGGTAGGGGGCGCCACCGGGTCCCGGGCCTCGCTTGCCGTGGAAGGCCGGGTCGCTGCCGTCAGAGAACGGGTCCAGGATGCTCACTCCGCCCATGGTCCTGAGGGAGGAGGCACAGTGGATGGTGAGGACGGTGGTTACGTCGACCGTCTGTAGTTTCTGAATCGAGTTATCTGTTATTTAGCCGACCAACTGTCAGAAATTCAGAAAATGTCAGTCAGGTCCTCCGAGTCCGAGGGGACGTTTGTTATGATATAAAACAGAGAAAAGCAAAAAAAATCTGGATATTTGAAGCTTAAATTCTTTTTCCCTTTGAAAAAAAACCCCATTTGATATGATAAATAATATAATTCTATATATCATATAATATAGTGATTTCATCTCCATTAGTTTACAAATGTAACTAAACGTCCTTCAGTTCAAAAACACAAGGATCTTATCACATATATTTGCTCGAGACGAGTAAAACAACTTCATCGCTGTCGCATGTGTCCAGTTAAATAAAACTCTTCTCCATATCCGACATCCATCAGTGTCGACTGAGGCGCAGAAGACGTTCAGCTTCATGTCTCCGTCTCGTCCGATAAAGAGTCAGCGGACTTTTGAGACTGATGACGTCATCGTCAGTAAAACTAGCTTCACACATTCAACAGAACAAAACCTGATGAATTCAATTCAATTCACGTCTCGTCACGCTCGGTGAGTAACTCCACAATGGACCATTTCAGTTTCCGTCCCCCACCTGTTCCCGGGCTGGGGGCCCGTCTGGCCGTGCGGGGTCGGGGGCCTCAGGTCTCCGGGGCCCTCGGTCAGGGAGCTGCTGCTGCCGCCGGACTGGGGGGTGTGGGGGCCCTGCAGGGAGCCCGAGTGGGCTGCAGAGACACAGACCAGACAGAGAAGGGTCACGTGACGTCACGTCAGCACAACTGTCAATCAGAGGAGAATGTCCCGTGTTTTAATATAACACGTGGGACCACCTCTGTTTAGGTGACTCGTGAGGACCAACAGGAAAACCAACAACAACAAGGATCCAGCAGAAACTGTAGCACATGAACTTCTGTTCACCTGTGGGTCCACATTCAAACATATCTTGTTTAACAAACCTGCGTATTAAACGTTAATGAAGGTGTTTTTACTCATTGTGGGGTCCACATTAATACACAGAACCTTCCGGGCAGAGGAGGCGCCGCAGCAGGTAGAACCGCTGACTCTCACCTGGGGAGGGAGGCTGGATGAGCGACGCAGGTTTCTTGGCGTGGGGGACGGGCCCCGGGGCCTCGGGCGGAGGCTCCTCCCCGCGCTCCACCTTGCACTCGTAGGCGAACAGGTGCTGGATGTACTGCTTCTTCAGGGAGCCGGCCGAGCTGCTGGACGTGCCCACGTTCAGCAGGGACGACAACTCCCTCCACTTCTTCTTCTTGTTCACCTGAGTGGACAAAGAGAAAACAGGCCGACGCTCTGAATTAATCCAGATTCAAACTTAAGTAGAGCTGCAACAGTTCATGGATCAGTAATCGACTACTAAATGAATCGCCAACTATTTTGATAATCGATTAATAGGTACAAATAGTTTTACGGAGAAAAAAGTCAAAATTCTCTGATTTCAGCTTCTTACAAGTGAATATGTTCTGGTTTCTCTGCTCCTCTGTGACAGTGAACTGAAGATCTTTGATGTGTGAACAAAACTAAACATCTTCTTGAGCTTTTGGGAAACACGATCAACATTTTCACCATTTTATGAACCAAACAACTAATCGATTGATCAAGAAATAATCTACAGATTAAATAGATTATGAAAATAATCATTAGTTGTAGCTCTGAACTGAAGGTCTGATTAGATGCAGAATGAAATTTAGAAATGTTTTAGTATAAACTTGTTCGGGTTAGTCTGTTGTTGTTTATTGCTCTGTATTTATGATTGGTCTGTTATTATCTTTCATTAATTGTACATGTAAGGTTTCCATTACGGTGGCCAAGCGAGGCCGGTGTGCAACACCTCCGCAGGTAGAAGAAGAACTAGATGAAGGAGGTGAAGAAGGAAGTTGAGTGGTGGTCTCACCATGGCCAAGCCTCCGATCTCTCTGACGGTCAGGTAGAGTTTGCACAGGTCCAGCGGCTTCTTTCCGACGGCGGGCAGGTTCTGGACCGGCGTCCCCCTCTCCTCCATGAAGGACAGGTAGCGGTCGACCCACAGCCTCCTCTCCGGCTCGGAGCCCAGCTCGTACAGCCGGCCGATGTCCTCGCTGGTCATGGAGGTCACGCTGGGCTTCTGCAGACAAGTGGTTGGAAATGGTTACTGTAGTTTTCTGTCAAACTTCCAAACTACGAAACCCAGATGAACTAATGTCAGGTGTCATGAGCAGTGAGCTGCTGACGAAGACGAAGGATGCACCTTCGGTTTGGGCGTTTCGCTGACAGGGCCGACGCCCTCTTTGCTGAGCTCAACCCTTTGCTTGGCATGTGGATGAGCAGCCGTCCCTTCTGTCGGCGTCGTCATGGGACCTGGAAGACAGAAGACCACGCTGTGATTCAATATCCTAAAACCTAGCTGTCGTCAAAATAAGCTCCAACAGGCATCGGACTGGACGGTCCTACCTGAGGGCGGGGTGCCGTAGGGGGTCGTCCTCTCAGCGTTACTGCTGTAGGGACCTGCGGGAGGTCCAGGGCCTCCGGGGCCCCGTCCTCCCAGCGGGGCTGTGTCCAGGTAGCTGCTCTGACTGGACGCCACAGAGGAACAAGGGGTTTCAACAATTAGTAGGAAGTGACGTCAGACCGACGAGGTCACGACTCACATACCATCAAACCTTCTGAAGTTATAGATTTATAGATCCCCGTGGATCATTGACGATTTTCTGATTCTGAATTCGGCTGAAGAGATCGAGGACCACATAACAACTACACGAGAGATGCCGTGATTCTGTATCTGTCAAGACTCTGGTACCAAACCTACCCATAATGCTCAGCGGGGCTCTGCGCTGCATTGGCCAGTGGCTCGGAGTGGAGAGGAGGGTGAGGAAGAGGAGGAGGATGGTGGTGGTGGTGGGGGTGAAGATGGTGGGAGGGGTGAAGAGGAGCGAGGGCGGGTGGACTTCCAGGCCAGGACTTGTTGTGACAGACGGGCGAGCGGGAGAAGGGCCTGGAGGGACGGAGGCAACAGAAACTTTGATTTGGTCCAAACTGTCGATGGTCGGCAGCTGAAGATCCTGAGACACAAACCTCTGAGGTTTTCATGTCAGAGTGATTCCACGAGGAAGGAAACACTGGATGGAACAGAACTCTGCTTGGAAGTCGATTCCACGCAGCGTCTGTCAGGACTCACCTGCTCTGAGCGGCGGCGGTGGCTGAGGGGTTGGCGTTGGGCCCTGGGGGCCTCGTGCCCTGACCAGCGGGCTGAGGCATGCCCGGGGAGGTAGGGGCCGTGGCGTTCCCTCCGGCGGGGTAGGGTCGCCCCCCGGTGCCGGGCCCGGGCCCGCGACCTGCTGGCGTGGAGGGGCCCTGACCGTGCATGGGACTGCTCGCATTCGACCCCAAGCTGTTGGCTAAGCCGGGGCCGCTGTAGTTGGCACTGGGGGCTCCGCCATAGTTGTGGGGTCGGGGGAAGTTACCTGAGGAAGCAGAGAGGAGGCGAGGCGTCAGACAGGAAGTCTCACAACTTGTTTTTAAAAACACCTACCGTCTGCGGTTGAGCAGATTGTACCTGGGGGGCCATACTGGCCGTACGAGCTGCCCTGCTGGTAGGAGCCGTGGTGCACGGGGCCCCCCGGTGCAGGGTGAGGGGACATGGGTGGAGCTGACTGCTGGGGGACGAAGTGAGGCCCCGAGGTGCTGCGCTGCACGGAGCCGAGGATACCTGGAGACAAAGACAAGTGAGGAGCGGAGACGAGAATCTCTCTGAATCTCTCTCTCTCTCTCTCTCTCTCTCTCTCTCTCTCTCTCTCTCTCTCTCTCTCTCTCTCTCTCTCTCTCTCTCTCTCTCTCTCTCTCTCTCTCTCTCTCTCTCTCTCTCTCTCTCTCTCTCTCTCTCTCTCTCTCTCTCTCTCTCTCTCTCTCTCTCTCTCTCTCTCTCTCTCACACACACACACACACACACACACACACACACACACACACACACACACACACACACACACACACACACACACACACACACACACACACACACACACACACACACACACACACACACACACACACACACACACACACACACACGGTGTGTTACCTCTGTCTGGTGTCATGGCTGACTGGGAGGAGTCTGATCCAGGGGGACGTGAGGAGGACACAGAACAGACGGTTGGTGTCACAGGATCAAGATGTGATATTAAAGTCATAACATTAAGTTTGCTGGTCAAACTCATATTTAAGGGGCGTGTCTCTTTAAACATAAAAGATCATCAGAACAAATCCAACTTTTTAAAAAAAATATGAATAATCTCATAATGAGATTCAGATTAAATATGAAGAAACTCAAACCAACTTTTCCATAATGACTTATTTTAAAGACTGAATCACATCCTCCTCCTCCTCATCCTACCTGGTCCGCTGCTGGCGGGGGACATTGGTCCGGATCGTGATTGGCCGCTGGACCCGGCGGGGGATAGCGAGGGGGAGGGGGAGGGTCCGGTGCGAGCTGACACGTGGGAGGAGAACGGAGAGCGGGACGGAGTGCCCTGGTCGCCCTGAGTGCTGCCGGACCCCGACGCCCCTGAACTCACCACCGCCTCGGTGCCGGTGGGCAAGTCGTCAATGGAGCCGGAGAGATCCTGAAACATCGGAGACGCTGGTCAGCGACGGGGGGCTTTCACCGCAGGGAACAGTTCGCAGTTCGAATCATTTTGCAGAGACGTTGTGAGAACGTGAGGCTGTGGACGCAGCCTCAGGTGAACTCACACCTTTTTGTTTCCGGTGGCAACAGGGGGTTTGTTTGTTTTACACCAACTAGATCAGGTCTAAGTGAAGCGTCTCCACTCGCCTCGAAACCGGCGGTTTGATCCTCGTCCGGCGGAGATGAGGTGTAACTCTGACATCTGGATTTCAGACATGTTAACTCTCGAAGGTGAAACGAGGGAAGGAAGGAGAGAAAAGAGGAGACAGTGAGTCGAGGAGGAGGGACGAAAAAGAGGGATGGAAATAAGAAAAGAGAAGAAGAAGAAGAAGAAGTGAACAGAGGAAACCAGAGAAAGGAACAAGGGAAGAGGAGGGAAACGCTGCACTAAAATCTCCCATCTGCCCCAGGGCTCTGGACCAGCCAATCACAGTCCAATCCCTCCTCCCCGTGCCAACAGCTCAGCCAATCAGCTGCTGCCCCCACACACACAGTGTAATTATAAAGAGCGAGTTCCTCTGCAGCCTCGCTCAACCTTCTCCTCCTCTTTTATCTCCTCCTCCTTTACCTTCCAACTCCTTCCTCTACCTTCTCTTTCCTCCCTCGTTCAGTTCCTTGCCTCTTTCCTTCCTTCCTCCTCGGTTTCTTCTTATTACCTCATCTCATCTCTCTCCTCCTCACTTTCATATCTACTCTCCACTTGTATCCTCACCTCTTTTCCTTGTCCTCTTTTCTCCCTTCTACCTCTCATCTTTCCTTCATCCCTTCCTCCGCCTCTTCTCCTCACACCAGATAATCAAACTCTGCAGAGCTTCGTAGAGAATCGTAATGTTTTTAAGATTCATTTATAACTAAAGTCTGAACTGAATCTGAGGTGAAGTCATAAACTTTCCTTCCTGCAACAGAGCCCGTCTCCCCTCCGCCTGTTGCCATGGTTACTGCATCAGCACCCCCCAACTTCAAAAGGAGGCACCGAGAGAGAAGGAGAGGACGAGAGAGAGAGAGAGGGAGAGAGGAAAAGGGAGAAAGAGGAAATAATAAAGCTGAAGTTGTGGAGACGTAATCAGTCCGTCCTCGTTCACCATCTCCACAAACCTCTGGTAATCGTTCCGCTAACGTCCCCGATATTCCCATATATCCCTGACGAACAATCGCCACGCAACAAACTGTAGAATTAAAATGTCAACACCGAGCCGTCGGAGGGTCGTCACCCTGGACGCAGTTTTTACTCAAGGTCCGTTTTCACCGGACGAACAAACTAAAGATGAAACTTTCTCCTTCTGTGAAAACAGACAGAGATGAACACGTGTCCGTGACTCACCGGCAGGCTGGACGGTCTGTCCTGTTGGCTCAGACTCAGCTCCTCATGGTTTGGTTTCCCAGGAGTCATGGCGGCAGCATGGCCGCGGCCCCCGAACGCCTCATGTGGAACCTCCTTCATCGGGACAGGACAGGACAGGATGGGGGGGGGGGGATTATTGTGAAAAACATCTGCATGTAGTCTGTGGATTTGAGGAGAGTGAGGAGGTGACGCAGCAGGAAGCAGACAACGAGTTGTCGTTGCGGTCGTTACCTGTTGTGGCAGTGGGCGGGGCTGCATGTATGGCGGCTGGCTGGGGGCGGCGGGCTGCTGCTGCGGGGGGCTGAAGAACGGAGGCTGACCGGGCTGACGGTAACCGCCCATGTTCTGGTTTTGGTTCTGCTGCTGGACGTACTGAGAACTCATCTGAGGAGACACCGAAACACAAACCTCAGTAAAACCAACGGCGGTTTGTTCTTTGTTTTGTTATGAGGAGTCACAGGAGAATCACATGACGACGGAAGCTACGAACACGAGCATGTTATGATTTTACACACATTCCTCCTGATGTCACGTCAGCAGCCTGAGGTCACGGTGGGGGGGGGTTTCACAGCAGTGAAGTTTTTTAAATACATATCAACATGTCACAATACTGTTGGATTTATTTTCCTGAGGTCCATTGTCATGGCGCCCTGGGTTGAAGTGGATCAATGTGTGTTTTTCCGATTCCAAAGACATTCTCAAAGACACGGAATTTTGCGTGGGTCACACCTCTGACTTTTAATACAGAAGGTCGGGGGCCCTTCATGCTATCTGCCTACCTCTGATATGACATATGATGGTCACAGGTGAGAGGAAGTGCAAAGAAAAAAAGTGATGGAGACACTGAACGCATCATGAGATACAAAAGATGGACAGAGCAGCTCCTACCTGTTGCTGTGGGAACTGCATCCCTCCCATCCCCATTTGCCCCCTGCCGGGCATCGCAATGGGGTATCTGTGGGGGGAGGGGGGGCCATAAGGCTGTCCGGGGTACGGCGCCCCCTGCTGCTGCTGCTGGGGGTACGGGTTGTTGCTGACACCGTAGAGCTGAGAGCGCTTCATCGCCATCGGGTCCATAGGCAGCACCTGAACAACAGAGGTGATTGGATCAGATATCTCAACGGCGTTTGTTCGTTCGTTTGAGGATGGAACATGGAGCAACATGTCAACCAGACATTTTGATTTAAAACTAGGGACCAGATACAAGTACAAGTACTTACATTTAGCTACTTGAAGATACCGAGTACAAATAGTACCTGCTCCTACTTGAAAATAAGACATTATTATTATAAGACACAATTATTGGAGTCACAACTTCCATGTGCTGAAAAGCCGGTGGGAAAATGACACTTCCTGTTTCCAAACGTGGGCTGGTCGGTCAGTTTCAGTTCAGACGCTGTGAACAAACATGGACGATGTGACGGCTCCTCTAATGTGAAGCCAAATCCTCCTGGTCGCCCCCTGGTGTCTGGCTGCAGTACATGTGAGGTCGTTCTTATCACTGATGTTTTTCACTGTTTATGTTTCTGATCACTTTGCTTTATTTCAGTTTATTTCATGACATCTAAACTGAGGTTGAGACGTCGTGATTGACAGCTGACACTGACTCGGGATTGGCCGAGAGCGTGTGTGTGGGCGGGGCGCCTCGTGCTAGCTACAGAAGGAGGAAGTGGAGACGTCACGTGTGGTCATCTTTATTCACAGTTTGATGACGACATCTCCGCTTCTGCGTGAGTTAAATACGAACAAACGATCAACACATGATTAATAGATAATAAAAGTAATAATTATTTGTCACAAACAGCCTCCAGCTCTGGTCGGGGGGGGGGGGGGGGGGGGCTGCAGCTGGAGGAGCCCCAGTGTTGTGCCGGTGGTAACGGGCACATGGCTACTCTGCATGTGTGAAGGTCAGCGGGGCTTCCGTCGCCCCGATGGGGCCCCGATGGGCTCCGAGCCAACAGAGCTCAGGCCGGATCAGACGCTGCGGGGAGCGGCCTCAGCAGCAGCAGCTTCTGCCGCGGACACTACTCCTCCTCAGGGGAGACGAGCAGCAGGCGTCAGCTGCCATTACCAGACCTCCGTGACCCCGGAGCTAAGTGACACGACACAACCGCGGGTTGTTCCCCGCCACAGCGCGCAGTCAGCGGCGTGACTACACGCGCGCGCGCACAAACACACACACACACACGCACGCACAACCTCTGCGGGCCTGTGAGGCTCGGCTCGGCTAACAACATGCTAAAGTTAGCTTAGCATAGCAAGCTAAAATCGGAGTCACCTTGGACACGGAACCAAAATCCCAGGACTTTACTAACTGCTCGTGACTCGTGGTGGTTGATTATTAATATTTCCGTTACAACTTAATCAAAGACGAGGGTTCAGTCGAACATTACTCACAGCGAGAGTCAGACTGGAAAAACGACGAAATACAGTAAAAGAAAGGAGCTCAGCGGCTACTCGCCGTGAGCTATTTTGGTTTAGCATAGCAGCTAACTAGCAGTTTAGTTCCTATGCTAGCAGTTAGCTATGTGGGCTAGGATAGCAGTTAACTAGCAGGTTAGCTCCTATGCTAGCAGTTAGCTATGTGGGCTAGGATAGCAGTTAACTAGCAGGTCTAGCCGGAACCAGAGGACCGTCTCCGATTATCTCAACAACACCGGCGTCTGGGTGTGACCCACCTGGGACCTGCCGCCGCCCTGCCCGCTGTTCCCCGGACTCATGGCCGGGTGGCTCCTCTGCTGTCCTCCCCAGCCGTGAGCGGCCGAGCCGAACCGGAAGCCCGTGTCTTTAGCCGGGTCCATGCTCGGCGGCTGCTGCTGTGCAGCGAACCCGTGATAGTCCGTTTGTCCGCCTCCGTACCCCCGCAGCACCGGGCTCGGAGACGACAACAACTGGTTCAAAGTCGGCGTAGCTCCGGAGGGGTGCTGCGGTGGCCCCTGTCCGGGGAACCGCTGGAATCCTCCGCCGTTGCCCGGGCCCAGCAGGCTGTTCCCCGGGCGCGAGGGGCTCATCATGCCCCCGTATCCACTCGTCCCGTAGCCGGGGCGGCAGTTCTGGTAGTGGTTGTAGGGGCTGTGGTGGTTGTAGCCTCCGTGGGAGTGGTGAACCTGGTCCATGGTGCCGTGTGCCGAGAGCGCCGCTCTCACCCCCGTCCCTGCGCTTTGTTGTCCGCCATGTTGATCGAGGCTGGGCCCTCCTCCATTCCCACAATAATGATTAGACTCGGAGCTGGTCCCACTCGGAGGAGGGTGGTTGTTGCTGTCAGGTCCCAGGCTGGCATCCATCCGCTCCTCCTCCTCCTCCTCCTCCTCCTCACTCCCGATCAGGTGCTGCTGACGGCGCTGCGCTGCTCGGCTGGTCTCCACCCGGAGGAGGAGGAGGAGGAGGGTTTCTGCCCCTTCATGATGTCGTCTGGTCCCGCTGGATGTTGTTGTTGTTGTTGTTGTTGTTGTTGTTGTTGTGGGTTTGCTGCTGGTGCTGCTGCTGGACGAAGTGTCTGACTGGCGGAGGTGTGTGGTGGGATGATGATGATGATGATGATGGAGGAGGAGGAGGAGGTCCAACATCAGCAGCCCAGGTGTTTCTCTTTACGACCCGGGCCTTATGGACTCCAGCTGATGTGCAGCTCAAGCAGAACCGCCTGTTCTCCGGTTTTGAAGATGGGACTCACCGTCTTATTCCGGGGTTGATGCCATGGTCCGGTGCACGTGTCCCAGGTGGTCACCCCCCGTCACCCCCGTCACATCTGACAGATTCATATTCCTGACATGCAACACTTTCTTTGCGTCACCGGTTCCTTTGTCTTGTACCAAAAAAAAAAGCGAGTCCATGTTCCATCAGACAGACAGACAGACAGGTCCATGTTCCATCAGACAGACAGACAGGTCCATGTCCCATCAGACAGATAGACAGACAGACAGGTCCATGTTCCATCAGACAGACAAACAGACAGGTCCATGTTCCATCAGACAGACAGACAGGTCCATGTTCCATCAGACAGACAGACAGGTCCATGTTCCATCAGACAGATAGACAGACAGACAGGTCCATGTTCCATCAGACAGACAGACAGACAGGTAGGTCCATGTTCCATCAGACAGACAGACAGGTAGGTCCATGTTCCATCAGACAGACAGACAGACAGACAGGTCCATGTTCCATCAGGCAGACAGACAGACAGGTCCATGTTCCATCAGACAGGCAGACAGGTCCATGTTCCATCAGACAGACAGGCAGACAGGTCCATGTTCCATCAGACAGACAGACAGGTCCATGTTCCATCAGACAGACAGACAGGTCCATGTTCCATCAGACAGAAAGGTCCATGTTCCATCAGACAGACAGACAGAAAGGTCCATGTTCCATCAGACAGACAGACAGACAGACAGACAGTTCCATGTTCCATCAGACAGACAGACAGACAGGTCCATGTTCCATCAGACATACAGACAGGTCCATGTTCCATCTTACAGACAGGTCCATGTTCCATCAGACAGACAGACAGGTCCATGTTCCATCAGACAGACAGGTCCAAGGTCCATCAGACAGACAGGTCCACGTTCCATCAGACAGACAGACAGACAGGTCCATGTTCCATCAGACAGGCAGACAGGTCCATGTTCCATCAGACAGACAGACAGGTCCATGTTCCATCCGACAGACAGACAGATAGGTCCATGTTCCATCAGACAGACAGACAGACAGGTCGTTATTCCATCAGACAGACAGACCGGTCCATGTTCCATCAGACAGACAGACAGACAGGTCCATGTTCCATCAGACAGACAGACAGACAGGTCGTTATTCCATCAGACAGACAGACCGGTCCATGTTCCATCAGACAGACAGACAGACAGGCCCATGTTCCATCAGACAGACAGACAGACAGACAGACAGGTCTATGTTCCATCAGACAGACAGACAGACAGGTCCATGTTCCATCAGACAGACAGACAGA
The DNA here is from genome assembly GCF_022379125.1 of Scophthalmus maximus. Taxonomy (NCBI): domain Eukaryota; kingdom Metazoa; phylum Chordata; class Actinopteri; order Pleuronectiformes; family Scophthalmidae; genus Scophthalmus; species Scophthalmus maximus. The sequence continues at coordinate 20,076,468 of NC_061532.1, read as the reverse complement.
CAGACAGACAGGTCCATGTTCCATCAGACAGACAGACAGACAGGTCCATGTTCCATCAGACAGACAGACAGACAGGTCCATGTTCCATCAGACAGACAGACAGACAGACAGGTCCATGTTCCATCTTTCCACGAAGTTCACTATAAATCTGTTCAAGATTTTTTCATCCTGCTGTCAGACAAAAACATTGTCTCCTTGATTCAGGTCATAAATATTGCAGGTGTTAAATCACAATTTTCTTTAAGAAGTGCTGTTCTCTACTCTGAACTTTATCCTAGAAACAGCAGTTAACAAAACAAGGCTGTTTAGCAGCCGTTCTGCTTTTGGCCATGTTCATCATGAATTTCTTCTCCTTGTTAAATATCTTGTTCTCAGACTGAAGTTTAGATCGAACGCTGCTGAACGACCTTCAGGCCGAACCATAGAATCCAGTGTCTTGATGCACTAACGTTTCCAGCCTGCGGGAGGCGCTGTGAGCCTGTGATGAGCCGAGAAGCCTGAAGGTTCATATTCAATTCATATTTGATTATGACTTCAACTACAATAAGCATAACTGACCTTTTTATATAGTCTCTGATCATCTTTATATACAGTCTCTGATCGTCTTTATATACAGTCAGTGATCATCTTTATATACAGTCTCTGATCGTCTTTATATACAGTCAGTGATCGTCTTTATATACAGTCTCTGATCGTCTTTATATACAGTCAGTGATCGTCTTTATATACAGTCAGTGATCATCTTTATATACAGTCAGTGATCGTCTTTATATACAGTCAGTGATCGTCTTTATATACAGTCTCTGATTGTCTTTATATACAGTCAGTGATCGTCTTTATATACAGTCACTGATCGTCTTTATATACAGTCTCTGATTGTCTTTATATACAGTCAGTGATCGTCTTTATATACAGTCTCTGATTGTCTTTATATACAGTCTCTGATCGTCTTTATATACAGTCTCTGATTGTCTTTATATACAGTCTCTGATTGTCTTTATATACAGTCAGTGATCGTCTTTATATACAGTCAGTGATCGTCTTTATATACAGTCTCTGATTGTCTTTATATACAGTCAGTGATCGTCTTTATATACAGTCAGTGATCGTCTTTATATACAGTCAGTGATCGTCTTTATATACAGTCTCTGATCGTCTTTATATACAGTCAGTGATCGTCTTTATATACAGTCAGTGATCGTCTTTATATACGGTCACTGATCGTCTTTATATACAGTCAGTGATCGTCTTTATATACAGTCAGGGATCGTCTTTATATACGGTCAGTGATCGTCTATATATACAGTCAGTGATCGTCTTTATATACAGTCTCTGATCGTCTTTATATACAGTCAGTGATCGTCTTTATATACAGTCAGTGATCGTCTTTATATACAGTCTCTGATCGTCTTTATATACAGTCAGTGATCGTCTTTATATACAGTCAGTGATCGTCTTTATATACAGTCTCTGATTGTCTTTATATACAGTCAGTGATCGTCTTTATATACAGTCAGTGATCGTCTTTATATACAGTCTCTGATCGTCTTTATATACAGTCAGTGATCGTCTTTATATACAGTCAGTGATCGTCTTTATATACAGTCTCTGATCGTCTTTATATACAGTCAGTGATCGTCTTTATATACAGTCAGTGATCGTCTTTATATACAGTCTCTGATTGTCTTTATATACAGTCTCTGATTGTCTTTATATACAGCCAGTGATCGTCTTTACGATGTTTGGTGTTCAGTTGTTAAGGTTTATTATCGATTCATCTACTGATACATTTCCTTGATTTGATTGATTGATAAATAGTGATAAATGTATAAATGTTCATCACAGCGAGAACATCGTTAAATGTCTTTGTTCAGTTCAAGATGATATAAAACAGACGCAGGTGTTGAAGCAAATGTTTGACATTTTAGTTTGATAGTTTAATACTAAAATAATAAATCAACCATAAGATGAATCTACTAATTATTTTGGCTCAACAATCACTGAATGTTTGAATCAGAATCAAATGTAAACCAGTGCTTAGTTGTTTCTGGAGAAGATGACGACAAACACAAACACGACCAGGTGAACATCAAGAGGCCAAGTCGGTTTTAAACAAATGCTCAGAGGAACACGACCAAACACGTTGTGCATGTGGAGAGATGACGATCATAACCGGCGGTCATTCAAAATATCAATCAAATGACACTGTTTTACCTAAAAAAAAGAGATGAAAATTCAAGTGCTCAGGCTTTGGTTGAGAGAATGTGTCTGGAGGGGGGAGCTGGAGGTGGAGGGGGAGCTGGAGGGAGGTGGAGGGGGAGGGGGAGGAGGAGGTGGAGGGGGAGGGTGGAGCTGGAGGTGGAGGGGGAGCTGGAGGGAGGTGGAGGGGGAGGGGGAGGAGGAGGTGGAGGTGGAGGGGGAGCTGGAGGGAGGTGGAGGGGGAGGGTGGAGGTGGAGGGGGAGCTGGAGGGAGGTGGAGGGGGAGGGTGGAGGTGGAGGGGGAGGGTGGAGGTGGAGGGAGGAGGAGGAGGGGGAGGGGGGGGGGAGGAGGTGGAGGGGGAGGGTGGAGCTGGAGGTGGAGGGGGAGCTGGAGGGAGGTGGAGGGGGAGGGGGAGGAGGAGGTGGAGGGGGAGGGTGGAGCTGGAGGTGGAGGGGGAGCTGGAGGGAGGGGGAGGGTGGAGCTGGAGGTGGAGGGGGGGAGGAGGTGGAGGGGGAGGGTGGAGCTGGAGGTGGAGGGGGAGGTGGAGGGGGAGCTGGAGGGAGGGGGAGGGGGAGGGTGGAGGTGGAGGTGGAGGGGGAGGGTGGAGCTGGAGGGAGGGGGAGGGTGGAGGTGGAGGAGGAGGGGGAGGGTGGAGCTGGAGGTGGAGGGGGAGGGTGGAGCTGGGGGGGGAGGGTGGAGGGGGAGGTGGAGGGGGAGGTGGAGGAGGAGGGGGAGGGGGGGGAGGAGGAGGAGGTGGAGGGGGAGGGTGGAGCTGGAGGTGGAGGGGGAGGTGGAGGAGGTGGTGGAGGGGGAGGGTGGAGGTGGAGGGGGGGGAGGAGGAGGTGGAGGGGGAGGTGGAGGGGGGGGGTGGAGGTGGAGGAGGAGGGGGAGGGGGGGGGGAGGAGGTGGAGGGGGAGGGTGGAGCTGGAGGTGGAGTGTGGAGGTGGAGGGGGGGGGGGGAGGAGGTGGAGGGGGAGGAGGAGGGGGAGGTGGAGGGGGGGGGGGTGGAGGTGGAGGGGGGAGGAGGAGGAGGAGGGGGAGGGTGGAGGGGGGAGGAGGAGGAGGGGGGAGGAGGAGGGTGGAGGAGGAGGTGGAGGGGGGAGGAGGAGGTGGAGGGTGGAGGTGGAGGGGGGGGAGGAGGAGGTGGAGGGGGAGGAGGAGGGGGAGGTGGAGGTGGAGGGGGGAGGAGGAGGAGGAGGGTGGAGGGGGGAGGAGGAGGAGGAGGGGGAGGGTGGAGGAGGAGGGTGGAGGGGGGAGGGTGGAGGAGGAGGTGGAGGGGGGGGTGGAGGGGGGAGGAGGAGGTGGAGGGTGGAGGTGGAGGGGGGGGAGGTGGAGGGGGGGGGTGGAGGTGGAGGGGGGAGGAGGAGGAGGAGGGTGGAGGGGGGAGGAGGAGGAGGAGGGGGAGGGTGGAGGAGGAGGTGGAGGGGGGGGTGGAGGGTGGAGGTGGAGGGGGAGGAGGAGGGGGAGGTGGAGGGGGGAGGAGGAGGAGGAGGGTGGAGGGGGGAGGAGGAGGAGGAGGGGGAGGAGGAGGAGGAGGTGGAGGGGGAGGGTGGAGGAGGAGGTGGAGGGGGGGGTGGAGGGGGGAGGAGGAGGTGGAGGGGGAGGTGGAGGGTGGAGGTGGAGGGGGGGGGAGGAGGAGGTGGAGGGGGAGGAGGAGGAGGTGGAGGTGGAGGGGGGGGTGGAGGTGGAGGGGGGAGGAGGAGGAGGAGGGGGGAGGAGGAGGTGGAGGGGGAGGGTGGAGGAGGAGGTGGAGGGGGGGGTGGAGGGTGGAGGTGGAGGGGGGGGAGGAGGAGGTGGAGGGGGAGGAGGAGGAGGAGGGGGGAGGAGGAGGTGGAGGGGGAGGGTGGAGGAGGAGGTGGAGGGGGGGGTGGAGGGTGGAGGTGGAGGGGGGGGAGGAGGAGGTGGAGGGGGAGGAGGAGGAGGAGGGTGGAGGGGGGAGGAGGAGGAGGAGGGGGAGGAGGAGGAGGAGGGTGGAGGGTGGAGGAGGAGGTGGAGGGGGAGGGTGGAGGAGGAGGTGGAGGGGGGTGAGCAGGGAGCATCCAACCGTGTGAGAGATAATGAAGCAAAGAGCATCATTATCTCTCTTCACCTCGACTGACGGAACAGACTCGTCCTTCTGACTCGGGATCTGGAATTCAAGTGACGTTGTCTCTGCAGTCGACGCGTGTGGACGAGTGCAGCTCATTATTTCTGTTCATGGTTCAAGATGCATTTCAAGGTTTCGTCTGCTCGACAAACTTTTATTTCTTTTAAAGCAACTAGCAACAAATAACAAGAAATTAACTTGTAGCAACTTTGTAACGTGAAAATGATCCGATTGTTCCTCTAAATGCTACAAATCCTTTTTCCTCTGTCTTTGATTCTTGTGCAACGCGTGAGGACGACAGGAGATTGTTTCTATGTAGTTGTTTAGCTGCTGCAGCGTTATAACGTTAGTTACATTCTAATAACGTTAGCTTACCTGTAATAACTGTTAGCTAACTTTTAATAACCTTAGCAAAACTATTAACGTTAGAGGTAGAATATTTGAGCGCAGTTGTTTCGAGCATCACGTGTGAATCACAGCAACGTAACTTCTCTCCTGCTCCGAACAGTTTATCTGAATGAATCATGTTTTGAACATTTCATCGAGGGCCGACGACATCTACAGCTGGAAAATGATGAATTTCTAATTTCAGTCTTTTTCTTTCTTTGTTTCTGCTCATTTCCTGTGTTGGCGTCAGACCTTTGGTTTGTGAAGCTTTTTCTTTTTCTTTGTTTCCTTCTCACGTCCTTTCTTTGCGTGAATCCACACACAATCTGTCATTTCCCACGTCTGGTGATGCCCCCCCCCCCCCCCCCCCCCCCCCCCCCCCCCCCCCCCCCCCCCCCCCCCCCCCCCCCCCCCCGGGGGTCAGACGTACTCCTGCAGGCTGTAGTTGTCCCTGATGTCTTTGGGAGGGAGTGTGGACGGAGACGAGTGGAGCCTCTGCTGCTGCTTCACCTCGTCCATCTGCAGCTGGACACTTTTGTTGTGTCTTGTTTTGATCTCTCCACGCTCCGCCTGCAGCTCCCGCCTCCGCTGCGCATCCCGGCACGCCACAGGCCGGTCCGCGTGGTCCGGCCGGCGCGTTCTCTTTCCGGGACACGACAAACAGAAGATGACGCCTCCGGCCAGGAGGAAGCCGGCGGAGAGGAACGTGACGCACAGAGCTCCTCCGGGCTGGTACTTGCTGCTGTCCGGCAGGTCCGTGCTCAGGAAGGCGGTGATGACTTCGTTGGTAAACCAGGACGCAGGGACCAGGCAGAGGAAGCTGGCCAGGACCAGGCAGCCTCCCGCAGCGATGGCCGTGAGTCCCTTCGCTCGGTGGCTGCCCCCCCAGCGGGTACATTTGAGCCCCAGGGAGGCGAGGCAGAGTCCAAACGACGCCACCATGCAGGACAGAACCATTGCGGCCCGTGTGGCCTGCAGGTACGGCGGCAGCGACAGCACCGAGTTCTTCATGGTGCAGCTGAAGACGCCGGAGCTGTGCCAGACGCAGTCCATCCACAGGCCCTGCATCTGCGACATGGGGGTCATGATGCTGGACCAGGCGGTGATGCTCACTTTCCAGTTGGGAAGCAGCGTGGCCACGGTGGCGCCAAGGACGCCGAGCAGCGCCAGGGCGAACGCCAGGATCTGAACGGCGGTGGACAGCATGGCTCAGCCCCCCCCCGTCCCCGGCGGCGTCCCGACGGGTCCTGACAGCAGATGATTCCTCAGCACAGGCTCCAGTGAGCTGCGACCAGTGGAATGAGAATTGAAGTGAGCGTGGGAGCGTGACGGACGCACAGCTGAGGCTGCGGAGGGAACGAGGAGCGCGATGATTACCTCTATTATTTACTCTGCAGCTGATGTGCTGATCATTGACGCTCAATTATCCAGTTGAAGCTGCAGCGCCTCTCGACTCCGCCGACAGAAACGGCAAGAGCTGTCGGAGTGAAGTTGTTTCCCCTCGTTCGTTCGAACTTCTTCTCTTCGTCGAGTCGAACCGCTGCGACGGGAAGATGAAGATTCTCTCCTGCGGCGGCGGCGTCTCCTGAACTGATTCCTGAGGACGGAGCAGATAGAAGCAGCGTGAGTCAAACCCCCGGGCGGGTTAACTGCCCCTAACTACCCCTCCGCCTGCCGTCGCCCTGGCAACTGTACACACAGTCTCATCCCGTCCTGGAAAAGATGCACCAGGCGCCGTCCTCTTCCCCCTGCAGCCTCACGTGAACGGACCCGAGGCCGGTCCAGGGAACGGGCTGAAGGTCGGCGGCGCCGCAGAGCAGCGATCGTATCTGATGAGTTGACGTGGAGGTGCGACCGCGTCACAGCCGCCGCTCCGACGCTTCTCTTTGTGGCGTCGGACCCACAAAGTGTTTGTTCCTGATGGTTTTTCTTTCTGGACGACACTCGGGAACGTTTTGGTTTTTGTGCCCCGAGTTTTTACGAGCGTTTGAAACCTGCGGCGCTTCGTGTAAAGAACGACGCGGAGCACGAAGGTGAACGCTCGTCTGCAGGTCCGAGCTCGTCGCCGTCCAACCGTCTCGTTTCAGGATCATTTCGCGCTTTGACAACAATCGACTCGTTTCAGCCTCGTTTTGTGATAAAAGCGCCGAGCTGCTGATTGTGCGGCAGCGGCGTGAATCAAGGTGTCGCCCGTCATGTGACTGTGTGAAGAATCGCCCACTGCAACGCGGTGATAAGCGTCCGCAGCCCGCGGCCCGCCCACCGTCACCGCAGCCCGTCATTACCATAATCCTGCACTTTGGTTCTTATCAACCTGCACAGACACGAGCTGGAGACAATGAACCGAGCAGCTCGTCCACATCTCCGCCGTCGTCACGGATAATTCATGTTGTCGTGTTGATATAAAAACTCTGGACAAAATAAAACACACAGTGGAGACGAAGTGGTTTCCCACCGCAGAGTCGGAGCGGTGACGTCACCTCGTCGACTCGGACGACGGACCAGGAGACGTGGTGAGTTGAACCTGGTTCGATTCTGCACTGCGGCCGCTGAGGACGAAGAAATATCAGGAGTCGTTGTCAGAGGATGTGGAAATAAAATTTGAAAATTTAAAAAGAAAGACATGAAATAATAAATATTGTTATATTTAATTTAGATTAATAAATCTTTAAGTTAATTGATAAAACACGATAAAAACAAAACATCAACATATTTCCACTGATTCACAGATTCTTTTCACACGACAGATTTGGTTAATAAATATGATTCTGTGGAGGATGATTATTGTTGTTTTTGCCATCAGTGACTTTTTTATTAATACATTTGATTTGTGTATTAATAAAAACACATTTTCTTCAGGTGGGATTCTGACAACAGCCGGCAATTTTAATCTAGTATGTTAGAAAAAATATACATAACTAAAACTTTATTTTATATTTTTTTCAATTTTCTGCAGCCAACACTTAAATCTTAGAGCCTTTAATGCAACATAGTCCAGTTTAATAATGACAAAATAATAATAATAACAAAATAATAATAATAATGTTTGACTTTTAATGTTTGTTAAATTTACTATGAGAAAGAAACTCAGTTCATTAAATCTCAACAACTAAATCAATAATAAATAAACTAGAGCATAATTTCTGTTTGATTCAAATTAATATTATATATAATGTGACTGAGTGGTCAATAAGACGAGAAGAGATCTACATTAATAATGTCCATTAAAAACAACAAAGACGACGACGATGTCATGAATCAGCTGATTCATGTGATTCTTCTTCTTCGTTCATCCACTGTGGCACGAATCAGCTTCACATGAAAGAAGACGGCTTGACCTCTGACCCCACAGGCTCAATGATAAGAGTTAAGAGCTGAATCAAACCCCGCCCCCCTGAGGCTCCATCAGCCATCAATCAGCTGAGAGACAGGAACATAAATGAACTGCTTTATCTCAGCCGAACACACACACACACACACACACACACACACACACACACACACACACACACACACACACACACACACACACACACACACACACACACACACACACACACACACACACACACACACACACACACACACACACACACACACACACACACACACACACACACACACACACACACACACACACACACACACACACACACACACACACCTGTCCTGTATATTTGAGCCTCGGGGTGTTGATGTAGAAAAAAGAAGGAAAAAAAATCCTAATTAAATTTTGCACAGAAATAAATCATCAGCGTGTGTCCAAGACATGTGAAGCTCATGTTTCTGAATCGTCTCTAAAATTGTTTGTTTTGCAATAAATACTCAAACTGTGTAACTGTCCTTTTTTGTTTTCTAATTTAAAATTCAAGCAAAAAGATGTTTTATTAAAATGAGAGAGTGAATGAGTCAGTAAATTTAGAATAAAAATTTTCATAATTTCTCCTCTGCATGTTTTATATTAAATCAAGAGCACAAAGTCAGTAAATTCCTATTGAATGTACATTTTATTAATAATTATAAACCTGTGTAAAACGACCTGGCCTCTCAGGAGTGTGTGTGTGTGTGTGTGTGTGTGTGTGTGTGTGTTAAATCTGATCCATTTCAGATCAGATGAAATTAATAAATCAAAATTGAAATAAATTTACAGGTTTGAATTTCAATATTCTAAACAATACACAAAACAATACAAAATAATAATCTAGTGAATTCATAATTTGTCCAGAAAAATTAACAGAATTTAAAAACCAGTTGTTTTTGTTTGACTGTTTAAAATATAACGACATTGTTTCACAGGTTAAATCCACATTTTTACATCAAAACAAAATTATTAAATTCATAAATGATTAATTGTCATGTTGAGATATTTAATTTGTGTGAATTAAAATAATTTCCTCCTGCCGCTTCACGGAGAGTCACAGTTCCATATTAAATAAATAAGCAAACATTATGAAATAAACAGTTCGAAATTAATGACGTGAAAAAAAAACTGAGATTATTATATAAATATTAATAAATTTAAAACTGAAAACGACTGTTTTAAATGATGTAATGCTTCATTTAACAAGAACGTTTTGGTTTCACTCAGTTGTTTATATTTGAAAATGTATTTGAAATGTTCCCACATCATTTGTATTTTGATGTATTTCATGTAGTTTATTATCTTATTGTTCATAATGTGTTTTATTCTGTGTCGTGTTTTTTCAGATCTTTCACAGAAGAGCTGGACGCAGCATCTACCGCCCTCTGCTGGCGAGCGACTGTAACGGCAAGAAAAAACACATTTTACCCCCCAAGAGATGAATCAAAGAAACTTTCATTTTTCACTGTAACATTTTGAAAGAAGCACAGTTGATAACCTGACATTTTAAAATTTAAAATTTAATCTTCAATAATTATTTATCTCAGAACTGATGCACAAATGACAACATGACGTCAGGATCGAAGTGAAGAGTCGGATACGCTTAAAAAACAATCTCTGATTCATGTCAAAGTTTTCCGTCTGATATTGGTCATTAGCATGAAAACATAAATCATGAACGTTGTGATGTCATCACACTTCCTGCGGCTCCGACCTGAACCTGTAAATACGAACATTCAAAAACAAACCATCATGGAAATAAGAGAAAAGTCGAAAATGAGAAACTCACATCAAACAGCCGTGATGTGTTCAAGGACCACACACAAGCGTGTGTGTGTGTGGTTCAGCACATTCCTTCTCTCTGACCGTCCGCAGGCGGCGGCCTCATGAGGACAGCTGAAGTTTTTCCGACAAGGAAAAGAAATCGTGACCTCAGTTAATTATGAAAAGACGATAAATACTAAACTTCTTTGGAAGTTTTTTTTAACTATTTTGATTTTTAAAAAACTCATCTGCTAACATGGAGGGGGCGGGGCTTATGACCTTTACGGCATCTGTCGTGTCGTCCATCTTTATTTACATAACAAAACAAAGTCAGGATCAATGAATCTTTAAATACTTTTTTCATTCATTGGACTTCACCAGCGTCGCGTCCTTCAAAAAGATTTTTACACAAAATATTTAAGAAAATAAATAAACCAAATACTTTAATAACAGTTTAAAAAAATAACTTGAAAAAAGCTTCATTGTTTCTGGATCTTTAAGATCAAATGGGACAAAAAATATTCAAGCACAATAATTCATCAGGAAAGAAACATTTGCTGTTCAGAGAAAAACATTCACACACGTCCAATGAAATAAAGTTTTTGAACTGTTGTTCCTGATGAAACACGAGCAGCAGTTTTCACTCGAGGTCTCAGACAGAAATGAAAATATTCCGTCATCGTAATAAACCTCCTGACGTGATTCGTCACGCGACGACTCGGAAACGTTCCCGCTCGAGGAAACCTCCGTTTTGAGTTTTGCAAAGTTGGAATTTTAAATAAAATGAGAATTTTTTTATTTGTGACATGTTGGTGTGGATCTGGACAAAGGGGGCGGAGCCTGATTTGTCTTTAACATGTCCACGTCTCCTGGAGAATAATTCATAAAAAGTTCAGACGTTCTTGAAGCAGAGGGAATAAATCCAACATTGTCGTCACGTGATCACTTTGTGTCTGAGAAGCTTCGTCTCCATGGTAACCGGAGTTCTCCTGACGTTAGCACGTTAGCATGTCAGCCCTGTAGCGTGGGAACGTCCGCCGTCTGAATCCCGAACATGGCGTCGTAGAAGCAGTCTTCATTAATCATGGACGTCATGCTGTGAACGCTGAAGTCTCTCTCCAGCAGGCGGCCGAGGTCCAGCGCTTCTCCTCCGGAGCTCCGCCTCTTCCCCGCCGCCCTCCGGCCACAACCACGTCCTGACTCCACCTCCTCTTCTCCGAAGTTCAGGCGCTGCAGCTGAGCCTCCAGGTCGCCGGTCAGCGAGCAGAGTCTGGTCCTGGTCCCGGCGGCGGCGGCGGGGGCGTGGCTGGGCAGCGGCGGCTCCGAGCACGTTTCTCCCAGGACCAACCTGCCGTCGGGTCGGCAGCTCTCCTCCGACAGGTGAGGCGTCCTCCGCTGCTGCCTCCTCCTCCAGGGGGCGCTCCTCTCCGCCGCCGGCCTCGTCCTCCTCAGGGAGCCGACGGACACTCGCTCTCTGGCGAGGCAGCGCAGGACTCGCAGGACGCCGGCCTTCGTCTCCAAACCACTGAGGCGACACACGGTGTAATAATCAACTGTTGTATCCATAGATCAGCAGAAAACACTTTGTCCGGACAAAAGAAAAACCTCCACAGAGAAGCAGAGGTTCAAAAATGACTCAATATAATTATTGTAGTAGCTGCAGATCAAACTGAGGCTGCAACAAAAGATTAATTTCATTAGTAATTAAACTGCCGTCAATCTTCTTCATCAATCGATTAAAAGTTTGATCAATGAAATGTCAGAAAAAACAAATAAGAGAAAATTGAATAAATAAAATAAAACGAGATCACGACTTCACCATCTCCACGGTGACGAAAAACATCTGACGTGTAAAAGTGTCACATGGTTTTTACAACGACTCAATGTAATGTAGGTATTAATAATAATAAGTCATAATGTCCTCAGATGTCATGTCGACAAGACGTTTCACTCCTTGTTGTTTATATTTAGTTTTTTATTTGAATTGTTTCTGTGTTAATATTTGTTTTACAGTGTTCTAGGTGTGAGTGTGATTTTTTGGGTCAGAGGTCAAGGTTTGGTCTGATGGAGTCGGGGTAAAGACCCTGAAAGGTGACGGACGACATGGAAACAGGCGTGGCAACACTTCCCAGAACTGACGGAGCGACTGTACCTGCTGCAGAGCTGGAACACCGTCTCCGGTCGTCCCTCCGCCTCCGACCGGCCGTGGACCAGCTCCCACACACACGGGTTCTCCAGGCCTGAAAACACACGGCGGGTCATCAGCCGGGTCAAGGGGTCACAAGGGGTCACAGCGCCACCTGCTGGACGACGGGAATCTCACTGACCTGTGATGTTGGCCGGTCTGACCTGAACCGCCGAAACTGGGATTAACCAGCGGAACCTGAAGGGGTCCAGATCCGCTGAGCGGGAGCTCGTCTGTCAAAGGAAAATAAATATCAGACTTGAAGTTGTTTGTTCCGTCTCCGACTGTTTCTGCTCCTGTGAGAGAAAAACGCTCCGGTCGGTTCATTTCTCGTACTTTAGGAAAATCTATCGGTAGAAACGTAATAACGTGTTTTCCTTTGTGAACAATCCTCCGAATTAAGAATCGTGTGTTCGAGGCCGACGTGTTTCTACAGTTTCTACAGAAGCCCGGAGCGGACAAACCAAACACTGTCTCTACACATACTGGCTGCAATCTGCAACGTCCCCACTAGACGTCAGTGAAGTCGTGGGGCATTAGAACCCGACACTCACCATCCTCTTCTTCAGTTTGCTGTTCTCACGATAAACCAGGATGACGGCTCGTTTGAACACTGAGGACGAAAAACACAAAGGTTACATGGAAGCGACGTCACAGCAGGAAGTCCTGATGGATCCTCGGAGTCAGGACTGATCGTCACAACTGGTCCGGAGGCGACATGACGGACAGGTTGTGTTGTGTGTGCTCACCGAACAGCGTGAGCTCTGGTTCCTTCCTCAGACGTCCCAGACAAGGAAGAGGGTTCAACCACACCACGGACGAATGGGCCAAAAACTCCCCCATCGAGATGTCACTCACCTGAGAGTCCGAGCGGGGGGAAAAACAACAACCCTTAGATTCAGCTTTGGAAAAGTAGACGGTGAATCAGTTCCACGAAGAAATGTCCTGACTGAACATGGAACAACTGGACCCGTCCATCAGTCGCCAGTCGGATCGAACCGTTGACGCGCGTTTGTCGTCCGATGCGTCGTGTTTGTTTTTATTACCTTTGTGACGAGTTTATTACGTGTTGTGACGTGTTTATTACGTGTTTATTACGTGTTGTGACGTGTTTATTACGTGTTTATTACGTGTTGTGACGTGTTTATTACGAGTTGTGATGAGTTTATTACGAGTTGTGACGTGTTTATTACGTGTTTATTACGTGTTGTGACGTGTTTATTACGTGTTTATGACGTGTTATGACGTGTTTATTACGTGTTTATTACGTGTTGTGACGAGTTTATTACGAGTTGTGACGAGTTTATTACGAGTTGTGACGTGTTTATTACGTGTTTATTACGTGTTGTGACGAGTTTATTACGAGTTGTGACGTGTTTATTACGTGTTTATTACGTGTTGTGACGAGTTTATTACGAGTTGTGACGAGTTTATTACGTGTTGTGACGTGTTTATTACGTGTTTATTACGTGTTGTGACGAGTTTATTACGAGTTGTGACGTGTTTATTACGTGTTGTGACGTGTTTATTACGTGTTTATTACGTGTTGTGACGTGTTTATTACGTGTTGTGACGTGTTTATGACGTGTTTATTACGTGTTGTGACGTGTTTATTACGTGTTTATTACGTGTTCTGACGTGTTTATTACGTGTTTATTACGTGTTGTGACGTGTTTATTACGTGTTTATGACGTGTTCTGACGTGTTTATTACGTGTTTATTACGTGTTGTGACGTGTTTATTACGTGTTTATTACGTGTTGTGATGTGTTTATTACCTGTCTGTCGGCGCCGCTCTGCTCCGCAGCCAGCTGGTCGAACACGCAGCCGTAATCCTCGTAGATCTTCTGCATCTCGTTGATGTGACTCGCCACCTTCTCCATCGCCCTCAGAGCGTCTGAGTGGAAACATGGCGGTTACTGTCTGACAGCAGAGGGTTACCTGTCGTGTGTGTGTGTGTGTGTGTGTGTGTTACCTGTCGTGTGTGTGTGTGTGTGTGTGTGTGTTACCTGTCGTGTGTGTGTGTGTGTGTTACCTGTCGTGTGTGTGTGTGTGTGTGTGTGTTACCTGTCGTGTGTGTGTGTGTGTGTGTGTGTTACCTGTCGTGTGTGTGTGTGTTACCTGTCGTGTGTGTGTGTGTGTGTTACCTGTCGTGTGTGTGTGTGTGTGTGTGTGTGTGTTACCTGTCGTGTGTGTGTGTGTGTGTTACCTGTTGTGTGTGTGTGTGTGTGTTACCTGTTGTGTGTGTGTGTGTGTTACTTGTCGTGTGTGTGTGTGTATTACCTGTCAGGTGTGTGTGTTACCTGTCGTGTGTGTGTGTGTGTGTGTGTGTGTGTTACCTGTCAGGTGTGTGTGTTCCGGGCTCTCGGGGTCCGTCAGTGACACCAGCTCTCGGAGCAGCAGTGGATACTTCAGGACTCTCTGAACAGGTTTGATCAGGTACGACTCCAGACAGGACGAGTGCTGATTGGTGGGATTCCTCGTCTCTAAGAAGCGTTTAAAGGCTCCGTCTGTTTTCGCTGCAACACACACACACACGATAAACAAAGATTTAAATGGTTGAAATGTCTTGTTTCGGATGTGGACATGAGGAAACTCCTCGGGCCCTTGAGTCTTCTCACCTCGCTCCAGAACTTTCTGCACCTTGATGTGATTCGCACAGAAGCCGCTGTAGAGTTTGAAGTGGTCGGCGTAGTAAAGAAAAGATCCTCCGAGTGAGAAGAGGAGTTTCTGAAGCCACAGAGAGAGAAACGTTTAAAACAACGACGATCAAACAGAAACTGAATCAACTTCAACATTAAATACATTGTAAAAGTTATGAAATAAAAAATATCAGATCAATTCAATATGTTGAAATAATAAAAAACATTAAGAAAAAGAAAGTTACAAAAATACAAAATGTAAACTATTATGGCTGATTAATAAATAAATATATATGAATACAAAATTAAATAAACAAATAAAATAAAGTTAGAGATGATAATGATGATAATTGAAATAAAACAATTAGAAATTTATTTATCTTATTAAAATAAAATAAAAAATGAATAAAACAATAAAAAAAAATATTAATCTTCATTAAAACAAAATTGAACAGTTAAAATAATGAAACAAAAAGAATGACTGATTAATTCATATGAATAATTCATGAGCGTTGAATCACCTGGAACTGCTCCGGTGTTTCCAGGCGACCGAGGTTCGGACACAAGGAGATTTTCTCCTCAAGCGTCTGAAGGAAAACTCTCTGGAAGTCCAACATCTGGGGAAGACTCCCGAAGAGCGCCTCCATCTGACACACAGACACGTCGTCACGACAACCATCCCACACACAGACACGTCGTCATGACAACCATCCCACACAGACACGTCGTCACGACAACCATCCCACACACAGACACGTCGTCATGACAACCATCCCACACAGACACGTCGTCACGACAACCATCCCACAGACAGACACGTGGTCACGACAACCATCCCACACAGACACATGGTCACGACAACCATCCCACAGACAGACACGTCGTCACGACAACCATCCCACACACAGACACGTCGTCACGACAACACGTCGTCACGACAACCATCCCACACACAGACACGTCGTCACGACAACCAACCCACAGACAGACACGTGGTCACGACAACCATCCCACACAGACACGTGGTCACGACAACCATCCCACAGACAGACACGTCGTCACGACAACCATCCCACACACAGACAGACACGTCTTCACGACAACCATCCAACAGACAGACACGTGGTCACGACAACCATCCCCCACAGACCAACGTCACGACAACCATCCGACACAGACACGTCGTCACGACAACCATCCGCAGCTCAAGGAGTTTGGTGGTTTTCCGTACGAACCTCTGCTTCGCTGAGGAACGTCTCCGTCTGCAGAGGCGTCAGGTAGATGTCGAATAGACGGACCAGATCCTGACGACGTTAGATATAAGTATTATTATTCTGATATTTTATTATAGTTATAATATCTGTGGAGCTGGTGTGTCACTGCCGCAGCACCGACCTGGACGTACGACTTCTCCGTGTCGACCAGTTCCTGGACGACTTTACGCAGACGCTGACACACGCTCAGGTGGGCGGGGCTCGCCGGCTGCAGGACCGCCTCTCCGCCGTACGGGTTCCTGGGAACGTCGGCGTCGGCAGCTCGGCATTCTGGGAAGGTTCGGTACAGAGAGTACACCCGGTCGACATTCTGTTGGAAACACACACACAGTTACCTTATTAATGTTGAGATGATGTAGCAGATGAAGGTCAGAGGTCAAACAACGTTAAATAACCACGAAAGACAGAAAGTTAAAAACAACGACTGATTCAGTCACAGTGTCTCCATCGCCTGCACATGAGGAGGCGTCTCTGGTCCTGGTCCGAGTTCTGTTCCTGGTTTGAGTTCTGGTTCTTGTTCTGGTCCTGGTCATAGTCCCGTTTCTAATTCTGTTCCAAGTTCTGGTCCGGGTCCTGGTCCTGGTCCTGGGGCGTCAGTTCTCAACATCTTGGGTCCAGCAGTTTTCCAGGACATTGATGCTAACGCAGATGCTAACGCAGCTCTCTCACATTCATTCAGTGTTTACCAGCAGCACGAGGCCGTTGGCCGGACGCCGGCAGATCAGGCAGCACGTCGCCTCGTCCACCAGCTGCTCCGGACGGCCAGCACTGTGGAACTCCTCCTCCTCCTCCTCCGGCGGCAGCACCCAGCACAGAGCGCCCATGGCGAGGGAGTGGGAGGCCGGGGTCAGAGGTCGACTCCTGGAGCCGCCAGTCAAGAACAACATCTACAGGTTCTCTGTGGTTGTCGGAGCGGAAGCCATTAATCCCTCTGCTCCTCAGACACACACACACACACACACACACTCCTGGAGGTGTAAACCCAGATTAGTGGTCACGTGACACAGGGAGTGTGAGCGTCGGCGGGGAGGAGAGGATTGTGGCAGAGGTTTTCTGCCGGCAGGTGAGCGGAGGACAAACGGTAACTCGGGCTTTTGGGTGAAAAGAGGCGCCTGCTACGGAAGCAAACGAAAGAAAACTCCAAAAACATTGTGGTGACAGATTTTTCAAAGTCTCATCTTAATTTTGAAAATCTTAAAATTCCTTCATTTATTTTTTCATAATATGTAAAAAACGTATTTTATTGTTGTAATACTCACGTTGGCCACACGAGGCTGAAGTGCACCGGTGCTTTCCAGCCTCGTGTGGCTGAAATGAGTATTACAACGACAAACACTAACAAAAAAGAAGAAAAAAGGAGTTATGGTTCGCTCGTTCTCAGAGAGAAGAGAGTTTGTTCAGTTTTTAGAAAACTGAGAAACTGAAACCACCCGATTATTTTTTGTTTCTTCGGACTCGTCGTCCGTCTCACTGGTGAGAAAAGTAGCAAAACTATTTCATCTTTATGGGGACAAAAGTTTCCAGACAGGAAACAAAACGTCTTCACTTCACGAGGACGTCAGCGTGATCTTCACGTCGTCAGAATCTGAACGTTCACTTGTTGAAATCTCTTGATGAGCTGAAAGTACAAGGATCCAACGCAGCAGGAAGTTCCCTGCGACGCCACAGCGACGTGGAAGACGACGTGTCGGAGCAACAAAATAAAGAGTTTCGGTTTCTGCCGCTCGAACCTGATAAATATGAAAAATATCTCTAAACCTATACATTTTAAAAAGACCATCAGAATACAGAGTTGATTAAAATCAAGGCAGAGACGTTGTTCCTGTCCTCACCTGTCCCGTCGGCTCGCCGTCCTCAGACGACCTCGCGGAGGCGTCATCAAACGCAGGAGGCGGGACTTTGCCGGGACGCGAAACATCTGTGGAACCAAACGAGAAGCGGCTCAGGATAGACCTTGACCTCTGACCTCCTGACCTTTCTCTGCCAGAGGTTGAATAGATTCACCATCAACGAACAAACTATACAAACAGCGACGGGGCGTCGGCCTCTCGTGTTGCTGCTGGTGGATCAGTGGAACAAGGTCACGTGATCAAAACCAACAAATAACTGAAAACATAGTCAACAGCAAACTCTCAGTCTGTGCTCCTCGTACCTTTGGTCCAGGTCTGGAGGTGCAGGGGGGGCGGGGCCTCGCAGGCGTCGGCGGGGTCACCGGGTTGCCCCTCGGGGTCAGGTGACTCGTCTCTCCTCAGCAGCAGCTGCAGCTTCCGGTGGCTGAAGAGACTCTGCATCAGGTCCAGGTCCAGACCGGACAGCGACGCCCCGTTCACGGCCAGGACCTCGTCTCCGGCCCTGAGGCCTGGTGGGAAACAGACACACAGAGGTCAAAGGTTTGAATCCGGTCCGGGACCAGACGTGTGACGACTGGAGTCCAGAAGCACGGCGTCAGGATTTAAACATTTGAATCAGAAGAACCGTGGAGCTGCAGGCGACTGAGGCGTCACATTGTAGCTTCACAGCTTCTGTAAAATAAATGTTCTGACCTGCTCCGGCCGACAGTCCCAGCGGGTCGACCTCGCTGACGTACACGTGACTTTTCCCGGCGCCGTCCACGTGGCCCGTCACCGCAAAGCCTGCGGGGGGGGTCACGAGGAAACGACACTTTGAGACGATATTTTAGCACTTAAAAACTTAAAAAAATTAATAAAGAATAAACGTTTGTGCCGACGACAGAATTTTTCTTTTCTCACCGAAGTCCTGAGCGGCGTCGGGTCGACAGATGTGAAGCGAGAAAACGGCGGGGACGGAAACATGCAGCTCGTCACGCGTCTGTGGACGGAGACACGGAGACGATGCGTCGTTATCGTTCAAGTCTCACACACAATTATTAATACAGAAACAATATGAAAACAGGAAATGATGTCATACGTGATGACAGCAAGCAGTGAACTGTACTCATGAGGAACATGTTATCAACATTCATGACAAAACCTTTTCACTTAATGATCAATATTAATATTCATAATTGTTTATTCATAATATTGTCTAATATGAGGATCAGTCAGTGAACACACCTGTACCATGGTGGGACGTCCTGCAGAGGGCGCCACCCTGCCGTGTCTGGACACGCAGTCGAGTCTCTGCAGAGGAAACACAGTTTATCATTATTTTTATTTCAAGTTTTCTAAATCTGAACTAGTTTTTTATTTATTAATTTGCACAAACAACACAAGAGACATTGAGAGTTGAAAACTCTGAGGGTTTAAAGACGTTTCACCAGAAAGAGGAAGAATGAAAACATGAGCTGACGAGCAGCAGGTTCTGTTTCTGATCGATATATATAAATATATATATATTGAACACAAGGTTCATTGTTGTCCGATAATTAAAATCACAGAGAGATAATTACAGAGGCAAAACAAACTTATGAAGAGCCCTAGAAATTCAGACTTTCTCACAAGCGCCTGAACGCACTGTCAAGTTGTTAGAAACAAAAGTACAGACGGAGACGATATGAATGAAAGTCGTCAAGGGGCGAAGCAACAGGACGATAAGGAAGGAAGGAAGGAAGGAAGGAAGGAAGGAAGGAGGTTGAATGAGGAGCAGAACAAAGGGGAGGAGCCATGAGACAGCAGGAGGAGGAGTCATGTTGAGAGGTGTGGAATCATTTTCTGTCTCTGTAGAAGGATTAACACTCAGGGACAAACAAATTCTGGGACATAAAAGTCTGACCTTTTAATCCCCCCCCCTTAACTCCTCCTCGGGAGTTAAAGGTCGACAGGTGTCATCACTGATCTTATCATCATTCATATTCTAAAGATCGCGGTCAGATTATTGTTTTCAGGTTATCATATTAAAATAATTTTAGTCAGATGATCAAATTCAGATTATTGTGTTCAAATGATCATATTCAGATGATGATATTCAAATGTCTTGTCTTGTCTGAGCAACTGTCAAAAGAATAAACATGTGATTTGTATTTAATGTGACATTGTATGTACAGTTTTATATTTCATGTTATATCTTTGAGTGATTAGTTTCTAATTTGCCATTTTTAATCTTCCACAGCTAAGTCACAGGTAGAGATGAAGCGTGCTAACTCCACCCCTCTGGCACGCAGGGGAGAGTAAAACAAACTAAGACAGTAGAAAGTGTGGCTCAGTGAAGACTCAGTTCAGGACTGAGCCAGAAAATACAACTTCACAGTTTATATTTAAACTCAACAATCTGTTGAGGAGAAGAAAATAAAAGTGTCAGCGCACGAAACCAAAATGAGAAGCTGAGCTGAAATTACAGGTTTGTGAAGTGGAAGCAGGAACCAGAGGGGAGGAGCTGCAGTCGGGCTGAAGTCTGAGGATCACAGACTGACAGCAAACACATCATCACCCTCATCTTCATCATCAAGGTAAAGAGGAAGAGACACCAGGTGTGACCCGCGTCTGTTACCTGGGATGTGGAGTGGCTGGAGTCTCTGCTGCGTCTGCTCCGCCCGTCCAGCTCCGTCAGAGAGGACGGCAGGCCCCTCCTCCTGTTCCCCCCGGACACAGACCGACAACGCCGCCGCAACGTCACCTCGTCTCTGCTGCACACCTGGGGAGGAAGACGAGGGACGCGTCAGACACACGGGACGGACGCCGCGTCTCGGTGGCGAAACCCTCTGGTCACATTTCTCACCAGGGCGTGGAACGAGGACACGGAGAAGACTCCCAGGCGTCCCAGCATGCTCTTGGAGGGCCGGCTGGCGACGGCGAGGAGGCTCTTGGGGTTGGGGAGCTCGCTGCCCTGCAGACTGGACAGGTAGCACCTCAGTCTGAACAGATCCAGGTTCAGTTTCTCCAGGTTCTGCTCCCACTGCTTGATCTGAACACGACATCAGACACCAGGCTGAGAGATGTGCTCATCGATCACGTGTCACTTCCTGTCGGGACTAACAGATTAACTAACCTGCTCACTAAAATTATTACTTGCTAACTAACTAACTTGAAAACAAACAAGCTAATTAACTAACTAACTAACTGACTCACTAGTCAACAGACAAAGAAACAAACAGACTAACTAACTAACTGACTGACTGACTGACTCACTAGTCAACAGACAAAGAAACAAACAGACTAACTAACTAACTGACTGACTCACTAACTAACTAACTGACTCACTAGTCAACAGACAAAGAAACAAACAGACTAACTAACTAAGTAACTGACTGACTCACTAGTCAACAGACAAAGAAACAAACAGACTAACTAACTGACTGACTCACTCACTAACTAACTGATTCACTAGTCAACAGACAAAGAAACAAACAAACAGACTGACTGACTAACTAACTAACTAACTAACTAACTAACTAACTAACTAACTGACTGACTGACTGACTGACTGACTGACTGACTGACTGACTGACTGACTCACTAACTAACTGACTGACTCACTAACTAACTGACTGACTCACTAACTAACTAACTAACTAACTGACTCACTAACTAACTGACTCACTAACTAACTGACTGACTCACTAACTAACTGACTAACTAACTAACTAACTGACTAACTAACTAACTGACTGACTGACTGACTCACTAACTAACTGACTGACTAACTAACTAACTAACTGACTAACTAACTAACTGACTCACTAACTAAATAACTGACTAACTAACTAACTGACTGACTCACTAACTAACTGACTGACTAACTAACTAACTGACTGAGTCACTAACTGACTGACTGACTCACTAACTAAATAACTGACTGACTCACTAACTAACTAACTAACTGACTCACTAACTAACTGACTCACTAACTAACTGACTGACTCACTAACTAACTGACTAACTAACTGACTAACTAACTGACTGACTAACTAACTAACTAACTGACTCACTAACTAACTGACTGACTCACTAACTAACTGACTGACTCACTAACTAACTGACTCACTAACTAACTGACTAACTAACTAACTGACTAACTAACTGACTGACTAACTAACTAACTAACTGACTCACTAACTAACTGACTGACTCACTAACTAACTGACTCACTTACTAACTGACTGACTCACTAACTAACTGACTAACTAACTGACTAACTAAATGACTGACTCACTAACTAACTGACTGACTCACTAACTAACTGACTAACTAACTAACTAACTAACTGACTGACTGACTGACTGACTCACTAACTAACTAACTGACTCACTAAATAACTGACTGACTCACTAACTAACTAACTGACTCACTAGTCAACAGACAAAGAAACAAACAGACTAACTGACTCACTAACTAACTGACTAACTGACTCACTAACTAACTGACTAACTGACTCACTTAGTAACTGACTAACTGACTCACTAGTCAACAGACAAAGAAACAAACATACTAACTGACTAACTAACTGACTGACTCACTAACTAACTGACTAACTGACTCACTAGTCAACAGACAAAGAAACAAACAGACTAACTGACTCACTAACTAACTGACTAACTGACTCACTTAGTAACTGACTAACTGACTCACTAGTCAACAGACAAAGAAACAAACATACTAACTGACTAACTAACTAACTGACTGACTGACTCACTAACTAACTGACTAACTGACTCACTAAGTAACTAGGTTATGACTTATTCATAAGCACTTTTGTTTGTCCCTTTTCACCAGACACGAGCTTTGGGAGCAGGAAGTGCGAATATTAAACCTGTGCGTTGCTGCGACTCCCAGTATTTTCCTTCCTCATATAATAATTGTTTTGTTTTGTCCAAAAGCTAAAAATCCTCTGATTACAGTCGTATCACAGGAAGACGTTTGAGAAACTCTTGGTTCCACTGCAGTCCGACACTGACCTGGCTCTCCACCGCCTTCCTGTTCCTCTGCTCCTTGATGACGGACAGCTGCAGCTCCGCCATCTTCTTCATCTTTCCGTCCATGTCGATCTTGTGCAGCAGCGAGCGGCTCTGGCAGCGCAGCAGGCGCAGCGTGTCCTCCTTCCCCTGCCGCCTCGCCAGCAGGGCGGCGCTGGCCGAGTGGATGGCGGTCACCCAGTTCTCCAGGTCCGTCTGGTTCGTGGCCTGACGAGACACGACACACGTCAGTGAGGACCAAACCAAACCCTCCTCAGTTTGATCAAATCAGGGTTTTAATTCACAAGCTGCACGTCAGACTTTTAGCCTCCAGCAAAGACACTATCTACTCAGATGACGCAGACGCCCACGTTCTCTTCCTGATTGGTTCTCATTAGAGGAGACAATCTACTTCCTGTTTACACCTGTGTGGTCACGTGACGCGTGTTTTCAGTTGAGTCAGTGTGGAGGGAAGTCGTTGGATCGAAATTTAAATTCCACTTAGGGCTGGGCAGTAAAACGATAACGATATGTATCGCGATAGACACATGATCAATATCAATAGAAAATGCGTTCGATAGAACGTTACGATAATTGTTTTTTCCTCGTTGGAAGAAACCGGAGCAAAGAGTCGAGCTACGCCGGCACTCGTCCTCTGGTACCTAGCAACGTATGGAGTGACACGCCTAATAGCCAATCATGTAACAGTATCACGTTTGGTTGCACCATCTCGTTGGCTCGTGTTTGTGTTTCTTAGGTCATAAAAATGATCAATAATTATCGATATCCACCGATATGAAACACTTCTATCGTGATACAGTTTTCAGCCATATCGCCCGGCCCTAATTCCTCTTGTTTCCTCCCTTCCTTGAACGTTCGTTCGTGAGAACAGAGAGAAGCAGCTTCTCACCTGGAACAGGTAGACGTCTCCGTACGAGTTGCTCAGACAGAAGACGTGTTCCTTCTTGGGATGTTCGGGCACCGACTGCACGATGCCGTCGTCGGCCAGCAGGGCGTAGCGAGGAGAAAGGTCCCGCTCGGCGCCGCCGCTCCTCCCGTACGTCTCGTGAAACAGCAGAGTGCAACCTGAGAGGAGGGAAGAAGAAGAAGAAGAAGAAGAAGAAAAGGTTGGTCTCATTATTATTTGATTACTTTCCTATTATTTCAGCTCAGATCATGAGTTCGTCGGTCATCAGGTCATGAGGTCATCGGTCATCAGGTCATGAGGTCATCGGTCATCAGGTCATGAGGTCATTGGTCATCAGGTCATGAGGTCATTGGTCATCAGGTCATCAGGTCATGGGTAAAAAGGTCATGAGGTCATTGGTCATGAGGTCATGAGGTCATGGGTAATCAAGTCATGAGGTCATTGGTCATGAGGTCATTGGTCATCAGGTCATGAGGTCATCGGTCATGAGGTCATTGGTCATCAGGTCATGAGGTCATTGGTCATCAGGTCATTGGTCATCAGGTCATGAGGTCATCGGTCATCAGGTCATGAGGTCATTGGTCATCAGGTCATGAGGTCATTGGTCATCAGGTCATTGGTCATCAGGTCATGAGGTCATCGGTCATGAGGTCATGAGGTCATTGGTCATCAGGTCATGAGGTCATTGGTCATCAGGTCGTCAGTTTTTCAGTTTGTCCGTCGTCAGGTCGTTGGTCGTCGAGGCAACAGGCCGTACCTTTCAGTGTGACCCAGTAGCGCCTCCACTTGCGGCGTGCGACCAGCTCCAGCTTCCCATCCTTGCTGACGGTGATGAGGGCTTTGAAGGAGAGCCACCCGGCCCGTCGCACCACACCCTGCTCCTTCTCAAACAAGACGTCCAGCTGCTCTATACCTCCCAACTCCACCTCCTCCTCCTCCTCCTCCTCCTCTTCCTCCTCCTCCTCCTCTTCCTCCTCATATCCGTCCCCCTCCGACGGCTCGGTCCGGTCGGCCGCACTGCCGCAGCCCGTCTCCAGCTCCTGCATGAAGTTCTCGTAGATGTTCTGCCGCTGGGTGTCGCTGCTCTGGCTCAGGCCTCTGGAGCCACAGTGGACCGCAGGGGGCGTGATGAGCGCGTGGAGCGGGTTGGACGACCACGCCAAGCCACGGTCGTCCAACCCGTGGGTGAAGACGTCGTCGCTGCCGTGAGGCTCCTGAGGAGAAATCAGACGGGAGCTTTCATCTGCTTCTAATCAAGAGGAAAACACATTCATTCATTATGTTTCTGATCTGGTTTCTTTTCATGTTTGTTTCCTGTTGTTGTTTGTTGAATCTGTTTTTATGGAGTGAAATCAGTTTGTTTCTCGATCACAGCTTTCAGCCTCCAGCACCGAAAACCAGGCGGGAACACGCCGCCATTAAAGGAGCCGGTGACATTAAAGGGCCATTTAGTAACAGCTAACAGCAGAGATGGTTAACAACCAACAACTAACTGCTGACAGATAGATCGAAGAGATCGAAGTGAGAAGTCAGATAACAGATCGACACTCATCGAAGTGAGAAGTCAGTTAACAGATCGACACTCATCGAAGTGAGAAGTCAGTTAACAGATCGACACTCATCGAAGTGAGAAGTCAGATAACAGATCGAAGTGAGAAGTCAGTTAACAGATCGAAGTGAGAAGTCAGTTAACAGATCGACACTCATCGAAGTGAGAAGTCAGATAACAGATCGAAGTGAGAAGTCAGATAACAGATCGACACTCATCGAAGTGAGAAGTCAGTTAACAGATCGACACTCATCGAAGTGAGAAGTCAGTTAACAGATCGAAGTGAGAAGTCAGTTAACAGATCGACACTCATCGAAGTGAGAAGTCAGTTAACAGATCGACACTCATCGAAGTGAGAAGTCAGATAACAGATCGACACTCATCGAAGTGAGAAGTCAGTTAACAGATCGACACTCATCGAAGTGAGAAGTCAGTTAACAGATCGACACTCATCGAAGTGAGAAGTCAGTTAACAGATCGAAGTGAGAAGTCAGTTAACAGATCGACACTCATCGAAGTGAGAAGTCAGATAACAGATCGACACTCATCGAAGTGAGAAGTCAGTTAACAGATCGACACTCATCGAAGTGAGAAGTCAGTTAACAGATCGACACTCATCGAAGTGAGAAGTCAGTTAACAGATCGAAGTGAGAAGTCAGTTAACAGATCGACACTCATCGAAGTGAGAAGTCAGTTAACAGATCGACACTCATCGAAGTGAGAAGTCAGATAACAGATCGACACTCATCGAAGTGAGAAGTCAGTTAACAGATCGAAGTGAGAAGTCAGTTAACAGATCGACACTCATCGAAGTGAGAAGTCAGATAACAGATCGACACTCATCGAAGTGAGAAGTCAGTTAACAGATCGAAGTGAGAAGTCAGTTAACAGATCGACACTCATCGAAGTGAGAAGTCAGTTAACAGATCGACACTCATCGAAGTGAGAAGTCAGATAACAGATCGACACTCATCGAAGTGAGAAGTCAGTTAACAGATCGAAGTGAGAAGTCAGATAACAGATCGACACTCATCGAAGTGAGAAGTCAGATAACAGATCGACACTCATCGAAGTGAGAAGTCAGTTAACAGATCGAAGTGAGAAGTCAGTTAACAGATCGACACTCATCGAAGTGAGAAGTCAGTTAACAGATCGACACTCATCGAAGTGAGAAGTCAGATAACAGATCGACACTCATCGAAGTGAGAAGTCAGTTAACAGATCGACACTCATCGAAGTGAGAAGTCAGATAACAGATTCATGTTGATGTGCGATTGTTTGTTGAACTACATGATTCTACTTTGATTCATTTAATTATAACAGAACTTTAACTTCATTGTAACTTTATTTAACTTTAACAATACTTTATTTATTAACAAAAATATATAAAACATAAAGTCTGTGTCATTAATAGTTCTCTTTTTTCCATCTCATAGACAAATATCAGTCTGTGTATTAGATTTGACTTTCTTCAAATTTGTCTACTTCATGTATTAAATCTTCCAGTATTGTGCGACTCAGCCTCGTCGTCCTGGTCGACGATGATTCAGTTTTTTTGAAAAGCGTCTCACCTGGATCCTCCTCTTCTTCCTGCTCAGACTTCCTGTCCAGTCGCTCAGGCGTCTGATCCGACTCTTCAGAAAGTCTTTGCGGTTGTTCCTGGGGGCGGTGCTGACGGACTCCGCCCTGCGGCAGGGCAGCGTGAGGGAGGAGTAACGCTCGGCACCTCCACCTGCACCCTCCTCCTCCTGGATGATGTCATCCAGCAGCGCCGAGGGGGAGGCGGCGTCGGGGGCCGTGGGGAAGGCGGGCAGCGTGTTGTGGCTGCAGTAGATGCTGTCCAGCGACGCCGCGGGCGAGGAAACCAGGCTGAAGTCTCTCAGGTCCGACCGCAGGATCACCGAGTCCCCGATGCCGCTGTCCTCCGTCCGACCGGACGAGCAGGTGTTGTAACCTGCGGCGGCGGTGAACTTGTTGGTGTCTGCGGCGCGAAAGAGGAGGGTGGAGTTAAATCCAGGGGAGATCTCCTCCACCTGAGCCGAGAAGAAGGTGCTGTAGGCGTCCGTGCCGGTGGCCGTCTCCTCGGGGCTCTGCCCGCACACAAACACGCTGTCGGCCAGCTCAGCACCGCCCCCCCATGGCGAGTCGTACCAGGAGCCCTCGGAGCTGAGCGAGCTGCCCTTACTGGTGCGGAGGGAGGGTTCTGTGGCTGGGACAGCGGCGGTGTTGATGGCGGGGAGGCCGGTCAGCCCCTGGGGCTCCACGGGGACGACCCTGCTGTTGGCGAACTCCACCCTCATGCTGCCGTCTTTGCTGAGCAGGACTTTGGGGCTGCCGCCGCTCTCCAGAGACGTGCGCTCGCCGCAGACGCCTTCACTCCCCTCGCCGCTCTCCGGGCATCCAAACGGCGTCAGGCGGCCTCCTCCGCTGCAGCTCTGAGGTCCGTGGTCGTGATGCCAGGACGAGGGCTGGGGCAGGCTCCTCCCGCGGCTCCTGCCGCCGCCCCGGCTGCTCCTCCACCAGCTGCGAGCTGACGGCGCCTCCTCCCTCCCGGAGGAGAACCTGAGCTGGCACGAGGGCTTGGCCGGGGTCACGACAGGTGAGCTGCCGAGACTGTCTGCGTTTCCCATAGCGACCTGGAGGAGGATCGGGGAGGGACGACGGGCCAAGGAAGAGCACTTTTATACAAATACAAATTTTCTCTCAAAAACTCACTTTAATGCAGTAAAACGCGACGAGAACCAGGAGTCAGTTGTAGTCATCAACCTGTCGCGAGTCTCCATGACAACACCATGACTTGTTCTGAACCTCGACGGCTGGTATCGGCCTAAAGATCCAACATGGTCAGCGGACTAGACGGACTCGTCCACAGTCCAGATGTATATTTTAGTTTTTTTAGATTTAAATAAAAAATGAAAAGTCGTATGTGAAGCAGCAGCTTCAGAAGCTTCATCACGTTTTAACTTCATTATTGACGTAGAGCGGCAACTAACGATTATTTTCATTATCGATTAATCTGTCCATTATTTTCTAGATTAGTTGTTACATGTGGATCGTGTTTCCCAACATGATGTTTTGTTTTGTCCTCACACCAAAGATCTTCAGTTCACTGTCACAGAGAAACCAGAACATATTCACATGTAAGAAGCTGAAATCAGAGAATGATAACTTTTTATTTCCATAAAAATTACTTGAACCGATTAATCGATTATCAAAATAGCTGCCGATGAATTTAGTGGTCGATTACTAGTCGCTGAACTGCTGCAGCTCTTCTTAGTGACTTTATTCTAATTCACCTTCTAAAGGACGAACAGACAGAAAGTCAAAGATCTTCAAGAAGAAACAAATGAAGTTTTACCTTTTTGTGTTTGTCGTCTTCAGAAACTCAGCAGCTCCGACGGATGCTTCCTCTCTCTCTCTCTGTCTGTGGCCTCCAGCTGCTGCCTCTCTCTCTCTCTCTCTCTCTCTCTCTCTCCTCCTTCAGTGTTTGTCTATGTCGCTCGCCCCCGGCTCATCTGTAGGGGGAGAACAGAGGGAGGGGCTTCATGAGCTTCAGCACACAGACTTTCTTTTTGTTCCCCCTCCCCCCCCCTTCCTCCTCCTCCTCTTCCTCTTCCATGACGTCCCTGCTGAAGCTTTTTTAAAGTTTTTTTTCTAAAACCAAACCTCACTGTTTTTTGTTTATTTTGGTTTTGTGGAATTCTGGGTGATTTTTTTCTCTCTTTCCGTTTCTCGGCGGGAGAGTGGGAGGTCGTGGAACAGCAGCTATGTAGAAACTGTTGTTCACAGAGATGCGACAGCAGCTCCATCACGTTTTCAGCTTCACTGAGGTGAAACAGAGAAAAGACGTGAACGAAGACCAGAAACACGATGAAGATGATGATGAAGTCAGAATCTCTCTGCAGGATGTTGATGTGTAAATGTGCGGAGACGGAGCCTGTTGAGATCCATAATAATCCTGTAGGTCACATTAACAGAGGATTCATGTCCTGATGTTACATCCCACAACCGCAGGTCTTTCACCTCAGCTGCAATATGAAAACTACAAAACTACGAAACACACGAGCGCGTCCTCAGAGCCACGCGGTGCCGGTTTCCTGAGCGAGCCGTGGAGAGGTCAAAGGTCACTCAAAGACTGGAGGTTCAATGTTCTCTGACTGAGAGACGCCCATCCTGTCCCACAGGTCAGAGCTGTGGAGGAAGGAGGGGGAGGGGGCAACACATTGTCCTGCTGATCACTGACCTTTGACCTGCTCCACTGAAACGTGGACAGCTGGAGGTCGCGGCGGAGACGAGCATCAGCAGGTCACAGCCGAGCAAGACCACGTTGATTCAACAGCTGGTTTCTAAATCCACCTGAAGCGGTAGGAGCTGAAGGCTCGTGTGAGCTCGGGGTTCGATACTGTGGCGGCGGACGCCACACGGGCGTGTTTGAAACAAACATTTCAAACACGTCACAAGATGTTTAACGGCCTCACGCACAAAACGCCGTCTACGCCGCCGCCTCCACTTTCACCTCTTTCTCAAGAAGATCCCGTCCGCCACCGCGTTTGCTATCGGGAGGAACGTTGGACCCGGCGCTGCCCTCTAGTGGACGTGTCTTATCGTCCGTGTGCGACGTGAGAAGGACTCGTGTGAAGCTCTCGTCCGAAACAGACGTTTGTATTTTAGGGCACGTTGGTGTTGGTGGTGAGAGAAAGAAGCTGGTCGAGGTCGAACTAACCAGGAAACACAGTCACATGATCTGTGGATCCGGACGGAGGAGTCTAGTTTTGAGTCTATTCAATGACCCCCCCCCGTCACCCCCCAGGCCGGTGTCTGTTGTGCGTCGCAGCTCGAGCGTTCAGCTCTGAAAGGAGAAAAGTCTGCTCTCCACTTTTGTCTGCTCGTCCTCGTCCTATTGGCCATCTGCCGGCTCGCAGGACGCCCCTCCACAGGCGACCCCTCCTATTCTTCACAAACAAAGAGCCCCCCCTCGACCCCTCCCCCCGGGCAGGCGTGAGGCCGGCATATTGACGGAATTCATCAGACTTGAATTGAAAAGAATTTGATTAAAGTTTGGAGGAATGACACCTGTTCTTCTGACCAGACGTTCAATCTCACCACAAACTTCCAGCGTCACGTTTTTATAAAAAGTCTCTTTGTGGTTAAAAGTGACTTGACCGGTTGGACTTGATTCTGTTTCAGAGTTTGTGAGAAGACACGCAGCCTGACGGGGGCGCTACACTGACAGAATATGAATCCTGACAAGACACAACATAACAGAGAGCGGAAAAAACTAAGAAAACCTTTGTTAACTTTTCTCAAGTCAGACTTTAACGCCTGAAATCAGAAAAAAAACTTTGAATAATAATAATAATGAAAGTCAATTTTCTGGAACGTAAATGAAGTAGAAGTGATTGAAATAATCAAAATGATCTGAAATAATTCAGGCAGAAAAGTGTGAAAATAAAACCTGAGCTGGTTTCTGACGTCAGTGAAATCACCGTCTCTCTCTGAGCACGTGTTGATTACAACATTAGTTTTTTACTAATAACTGAACAAAATGAATCGATGCCTCGGTAACGACTCGTCAGACGGTGAAGTCTGTAGACGAGAAGGGAAAAGTGAGAAATCAGAAGTGATTTTATTTGTGGATTGGCAGACTCCAGATGCTTTGACTCACTTTTCCCTCTTGTTGTTTTTCTATGGGGGGGGGGGGGGTGCCAAGTGGCAGAATGAGCGCCCCCCCCCCACGGGTACACAGCGAGCAGCAGATTCGATAAGAAGGGCGGGTCTGGAGCCGGGGGCTCTGTTTCCTGTCCCGGCTGACTGGGGTCCTTGTCCCGGCACTGTGGGCAGACGGGGCGGGGGCCCCTGGACTCAGGTGGGGCCGCTGCAGCTGCTTCCTCCTCTGGAGACACTTCACCTCTGGTTCTGGTCTCGGGAGTCGCAGCAGGACGAAGGCGGCATGTTGGTCTCAGAGATCTGACGCCTCACTGCAGACCCGACCAGAAAACCTCCCGCTGCTCGGAGCAAACCACGTTTGAGCCCAGATCAAATCTGTTTGATCCGTTTAGCTCGGACCAAGTCCGACACCAACAACACTTCATCTCACTTACCCTCGATTAGAGCGACACGGTCAATCTGTCAGGGCAGCTGAATGACCCGCTGGGAGGAGGAGGAAGGATGGTGAAGATGGAGAAGGGGGAGGAGGATGAAGATGGTGGAGGGGGATGAGGAGGATGAAGATGGTGGAGGGGGATG
>NC_061532.1:20030000-20035000 GCF_022379125.1 Scophthalmus maximus | reverse complement strand
TATCAGTCTGGTAGAGATTAAAGCGGCGGTTGTACAACTGTCCTCTATCAACCACAAGTGCTTTGCTCATTGTTGGATTTGTTTGTTTTTCCCTGTAATATTGTAATATCTCACTGTGTAAAGAGTCGTGGGACAATGTATGTTGTGATGTGGCGCTATACATATACAATTGAATTGAATTGAAACAATGTTGACCATGATAACTGCACCTTCTGTGATAATGATAGAAACCACTGATCGTCTGTACTCTGCAGGACCAAGATTCTTCTGTCCACTCGTCTCACAAGAGAGAACATTGTCTTTGGAGTCAACATGACGGACATTGAGACTGACTCTTTCCTGAACAATCTGATCCTACAAGGAAAATTCTTTATCCACAAATCCAAAAGGATGAAAATGAAAGAACTTTTCTCTGTTTTTAAAAGGGACCTTGTTGAAAATGACCCGAGTTCCTTAAAGCTCATGAAAAGGAAACAGGCGAAGTCTGACACTATGACTCTTTGAAAATATGAGATATAAGACTGACCTCTATGACCTCTTATTCGCTCAGGGAATCTACTTTTCATTATTATTTATGTTATTAATATTTAATTTTATCGTTATTTATTTTGCATATTATTTATTTGTTATTTTTTGACACTTGTTTGTGCCGTGAATGTTTTGTAAGGGTTCATATACTTTGTTCAATAAAATTTAAAAATTTAAAAATTCGACTTCCTGTATGAATATATGAAAACATACAGGGTGAGGGGTTCAGGAGGACAGTGGGTTTGTCTGTATATAACATAATAAATATATGTATAATATGTATTTTAACACCTAAAACCAAACTTCTGTGAATAAAGTTGAAATTTTCAAATAGGAGAAACAGGAAGAAAGAAAAGGTTGGCTATGTTGAAAAAAAGAAACGTTTTAATAATGAAATATTCAAGAAAGTCACATTTCACAATGAAGCTGCTGTTTTCTAGATAATTGTAATATTTCAAGAAATGTGTTTAATAGTTTAACTATGTTGCAATTTTATATGAAAATTGTAATCATTCAAAATAAAATTACCAAGTAATATTTCGATATTAAGTCATAATTTAACAGCAAAAATAAAATGTGTGAAAGGTCCAGTGTGAAGGATTCAGGAGGTTTTAGTTCATGAATTTTTTCTTCGGTGTTTAATAACTTTATCATCTAATCGTCTTCCGCTGAGTCCGACATTTTGCTCGGCCATGTTTCTACGGGAGCGGACAAACTACCGACTGTACAGAGGGACTGTCGTGTCTGTCGCCTGCAGGCCACCGTAGATCCTCCTCCAGGCGCCGGAACGGGAGCGGTGAGCATCAGGTTCCATCACTAGATGTCACTAAATCCAACACGCCGAAAGTCCTTAGGTTGTCATTTTAAAAGATGACATTAATATTGTTTAGATGTAGAGTAATTGAGCGACGGTAACATCCGCGACAACATACAACACAGTCCCGTCTCGTGAGTTCATTCTCATGTTGTCATCAAATACTATCACGTGTTCTTGTAAAATTATAACTTTATTACACAAAACCGTATAATGAACATTTGTCATCACATTGTAAGAAATTATATTATGATATATTTGTTCGTGGGAGTCACGTGATGTCTGCAGTGCTCCGTGGCCGAGCATCACATGACATGACTGTCCATCACCGTGAGAATTAAGAACAATCAAGTTTCTTCTGCTGCTTCACCTGGCGCCGAGTTGGGAGACGTGAGGTTTCGCAGCTGTGTGAGAACAAACTGGAATTTACACTTTAAAAGGACGAAAGTTGGACTGAAAATAAAGATAGACGACGTGACGGCTCCTCTGAAGTGGAGTCAAATCCTCCTGATCGCCCCCTGGTGTCTGGCTGCAGTACAGGTCATAGCCGTTCTTATCACTGATGTTTGTTCACGTGTTCATGTTTCTGATCACTTTGCTTCTCATCAGTTATTTGATGATATAAAAACAGGGCTGAGACGTCATGATTGACAGCTGACACTGACTCGTGATTGGTCGAGAGCGTGTGTGTGGGCGGGGCCTCGATACCATGGCTCCACTCCACCATCACTACTCCACAGACTCTGACTCCACATGACGTCACAGGCACAAGATGGCGGCGCCTGAATCTGAGATATTTTAGTTTTGTGTTTATACGAGAGGAAGAAGAGACGTGTCGTCCATCTTTGTTTCCAGTTGTTTCTTTCCAGACCTTTCTACCAAAGGGTGGAACGTTTCTCGTCCCTCAGCTGAGATCATGCGGTCACAGGTCAAACTCCCTGAAAGGTCAAGGTTCACTGAAAGATGTGAGCCAAAGGTGAAGAAAACGTGTTTGTCCCATCGATCACTTCCCCGTCAATACATTTACATAAACACATTGTACTGTACATGTCCCAGATGATGAGCCACAGGCTCCGCGCTGGTCATTTCTGACACAGGACAGATTCCTGTTGAGCGTCCTCCCTCAGGTCTGGTGTTCAAGTGGGTGTCGGCTCCTTTTTTCCCAGAATGCAGCTCTGCGTCTCTTCAGTCGCTCGTCAGTCTTCACCACGTGTGTCCCCCTGAGAGGAATCGCACACACACGGTGAAATACTGAGTCATTATCCTGCGTTCGTGTGTGTGTGTGTGTGTGTGTGTGTGTGTGTGTGTGTGTGTGTGTGTGTCTGTCTTTGTGTGTGTGTGTGTGTGTCTTTGTGTGTGTGTTTGTGTGTCTGTGTGTGTGTGTGTGTGTGTGTCTGTGTCTATGTGTGTGTGTGTGTGTGTGTGTGTCTGTGTGTGTGTGTGTGTGTGTGTGTGTGTCTGTGTCTATGTGTGTGTGTGTATCTGTGTGTGTGTGTGTGTGTGTGTGTGTCTGTGTGTCTGTGTGTGTCTGTGTGTCTGTGTCTGTGTGTGTGTGTGTGTGTGTGTGTGTGTGTGTCTGTGTGTGTGTGTGTGTGTGTGTGTCTGTGTGTCCTCACCCTGTCCCGACAGAGCAGAAGCTCACACACTCGTCGTCCCGTGTGTGCGAGCAGAGGCAGCGGTTCAACTCCCTCCGTAGTCGCACTGGTCCGAATCCGTATGGAACGACGCGGCTGGACAGAAGAGTCTGATCTTAGAATCTCGACGCTGACTTCTGAATCGATATTTGGTTTCATATTTTCACTGAGGCAGTGTAACAGTTAGCTCAGGAGATAAACCAGAGCAGTTGGTTTGTTCAAAGTCAGTGAATAATTCTTTAATAATTTAACAGTGATGTGGACCAGTAATAACTTAACTTTATTTAACTTTATCATAATTTATTTAACTTAATTATAATAAAACTATTTTTTTAAATTAATTTAAACAGAACTTTATTATATTTAAATATAACAAAACTTTTTAAAACTTAGTTTAACAGGATTGTATTTTTTTTAATCTAAATTATTATAAAAGACTTTGTTTAAATTAATTATAATAAAACTTTAGCACATTTTTAAAAGAATTGTATACGTATAACCTTATTGCAACAGAACTTTATGTAACTTAATTACAACAGAACTTTATTTAACTTAATTATAACAAAACTTTGTTATACTTAATTATAACAGAACTTTATTTAAATTAACTATAACCAGGATTTTTAAAATTAATCCTTTTTTTTATCTATTTTTTTTTATATGTTATCCAAAATCTGTTTTTGAAAGAAAATATTTTTCTAGGATAGGAGAAACTTGACGGGACAGTTTCGCTGAGCTCCCATTCGGCCCTGGAGTTTCTTCTCTCTCATGTATGTGAAAAATAAAAAGACATGAAGACGTTAAACCCACAGAAGTCACAGACTCTCTCTCTGGATCCGGAGGAACCGCGGGGGAACTCGACCACAGGGGAACTGCCAGCGGATGCCAGCGGCTTAACAACACTACATTTATGTCTCAACGAGGCGGCGACTAAAAATAAGACTGAGCTCTCTGATATATTGTTTGTGAGATGTGTTTGAATTCATGTTTCTGCCTCCGGCAGCGGATCTCGACTCCACAACTCATTTAATAGTGATGACAATGCAGAGAGATTTTTCTTTTCTTATTCTTTTAAAGAATCAAACGTCCGCACATCTGGGTCTCATTTCCACTGAGTTCCTCTCTGGTCCTGCAGCCTTCCCTTCGCTCCTCCTCCTGCTCCTCGCTCTCCCGGCTCCTGTTCGCTCACACATTATTATTCATGTTCCCTCTGTGCTCTCAGTTAACGTTTGAGGCCGATCTCTACGTCTGTTGGCTTCACCTCCACCTCTGTCTGTACCGACAGCCGGCTCACAAAACTGAGTGGAGGAGGAAAGTGACCTGAAGCACAGATGAGTTACGGCTCCACGGCAACAAAATCCCATTGAACTTTTCTACTCCTCCTTCTTTCAAGGATGTGTTTTGTGTGGAAACATGAACAGATCTTTTGCCCACTGATACATCGTGGCCTTGTCAGCTCATATGAGGAGCTCTTTCTCCGATCCACGAGACGGTTCGAGTTCCCTCCTCTTTTATCTCTGTGTTTGGTCTCCTCCTGTTTCCCTGAACGACGCCGCGAGAGCGGCGAGAGCGAAGCGAAGCGGTCGACAGGGAAACACTGAGCTGTGAAGACTCATCTGACCAGAGGCTCCTTCACAGATTCAAGTCTGGCGACTTTAAACCGACTGCTGACAGATGTTCACAGTGTCAGACGCCCCCTGGGGGTCATGGTGCGTCCAGACATGTCGTTTCACTGTCAAGAGTTTGGCTCGCGATCGAAATGATGTTCATGCCATAAAAAAGTCAAATCTTTTACGTTGCCTAGCTGGAAGTTATTCTGGACAGATGTGTCCCTGAATGGACAGATGTGTCCCTGAATGGACAGATGTGTGAGTTGGTCCTGGAGGGGGCTTGCGGTTGTCCGTCAGCGTGTCTTTAGTTTGGATCGCAGCCTCGTCGGATGCCTGGAAACATCCATCTGTGACTGAGAAAGCAGCTCCTCACTGATTTCAGTCTACGTTTTTACAGTGAGGACACTGAGAAGC
>NC_061532.1:19995000-20022500 GCF_022379125.1 Scophthalmus maximus | reverse complement strand
GTTGTATTTGTTAAAAGGACCAGTTCCTGCACAGTGGACACTTTCCTTAACACAGCCTGTCGCCCACCAGAACAACACGTCCTGTGAGCCTGCAAGAACAAGAAAAACCCCAAAACACATCGTCTAATCAATCACTTACACTTGTGTCTGGTGTGTTTGGCTCCGGACGGAGCTACAGACTCACCCCACCCACCAGACTCTTCACCCGCCAAACACAAAGCCTGGCAGATGCTGTTCTGCCTAGTTACTGTTGCTAAGAAACAGTATGATTAATCTTGAAACTGAAGGTTAGGATGGGGCCTTCATCACACCGGTCTCTCCTCTCGTTGTGCGTGACGATAACGTTTGATTCGACTGTCAGTTGAAGAATGGAGACAAACATCAAAGATGATTGACAGATGAGATGAAGACAGACGAGACAGAGACATATGAGATGAAGACAGACGAGATGTTGACGAGACGAAGACAGACGAGATGAAGACAGACGAGATGTTGACGAGATGAAGACAGACGAGACGAAGACAGACGAGATGAAGACAGACGAGATGAAGACAGACGAGATGCAGACAGACGAGATGAAGACAGACAAGATGAAGACAGACGAGATGAAGACAGACGAGATGCAGACAGACGAGACGAAGACAGACGAGATGAAGACAGACAAGATGTTGACAGACGAGATGAAGACAGACGAGACGAAGACAGACGAGATGAAGACAGACGAGATGAAGACAGACGAGATGCAGACAGACGAGATGAAGACAGACAAGATGTTGACAGATGAGATGAAGACAGATGAGATGTTGACGAGATGAAGACAGACGAGACGAACACAGACGAGATGAAGACAGATGAGATGTTGACGAGATGAAGACAGACGAGACGAAGACAGACGAGATGCAGACAGACGAGATGCAGACAGACGAGATGAAGACAGACGAGATGTTGAGAGATGAGATGAAGACAGATGAGATGAAGACAGACGAGATGCAGACAGACGAGACAAAGACAGACGAGATGAAGACAAACGAGATGCAGACAGACGAGATGTTGACAGACGAGATGAAGACAGACGAGATGCAGACAGACGAGATGCAGACAGACGAGATGAAGACAGATGAGATGAAGACAGATGAGATGAATACAGACGAGACGAAGACAGACGAGATGAATACAGACGAGATGTAAACAGACGAGATGAAGACAGACGAGATGAAGACCGACAAGATGTTGACAGATGAGATGAAGACAGAAGAGATGAAGACAGATGAGATGAAGACAGACGAGATGTTGACAGACAAGATGCAGACAGACGAGATGAAGACAGACAAGATGTTGACAGATGAGATGAAGACAGACAAGATGAAGACAGACGAGATGAAGACAGACGAGATGTTGACAGATGAGATGAAGACAGACGAGATGAAGACAGATGAGATGATAACAGACGAGATGAAGACAGATGAGATGAAGACAGATGAGATGAAGACAGACGAGATGTTGACAGACGAGATGCAGACAGACGAGATGATAACAGACGAGATGAAGACAGATGAGATGAAGACAGACGAGATGAAGACAGACGAGATGTTGACAGACGAGATGCAGACAGAAGAGATGAAGACAGACGAGATGAAGACCGACAAGATGTTGACAGATGAGATGAAGACAGACGACATGAAGACAGACGAGATGAAGACAGACGAGATGAAGACAGACGAGATGTTGACAGATGAGATGAAGACAGACGAGATGTTGACAGATGAGATGAAGACAGAAGAGATGAAGACAGATGAGATGAAGACAGACGAGATGAAGACAGAAGAGATGAAGACAGACAAGATGAAGACAGAAGAGATGAACACCGACAAGATGTTGACAGATGAGATGAAGACAGACGAGATGTTGACAGATGAGATGAAGACAGAAGAGATGAAGACAGATGAGATGAAGACAGAAGAGATGAAGACAGATGAGATGAAGACAGAAGAGATGAAGACCGACAAGATGTTGACAGACGAGATGCAGACAGACGAGATGATAACAGACGAGATGAAGACAGATGAGATGAAGACAGACGAGATGAAGACAGACGAGATGTTGACAGACGAGATGCAGACAGAAGAGATGAAGACAGACGAGATGAAGACCGACAAGATGTTGACAGATGAGATGAAGACAGACGACATGAAGACAGACGAGATGAAGACAGACGAGATGAAGACAGACGAGATGTTGACAGATGAGATGAAGACAGACGAGATGTTGACAGATGAGATGAAGACAGAAGAGATGAAGACAGATGAGATGAAGACAGACGAGATGAAGACAGAAGAGATGAAGACAGACAAGATGAAGACAGAAGAGATGAACACCGACAAGATGTTGACAGATGAGATGAAGACAGACGAGATGTTGACAGATGAGATGAAGACAGAAGAGATGAAGACAGATGAGATGAAGACAGAAGAGATGAAGACAGATGAGATGAAGACAGAAGAGATGAAGACCGACAAGATGTTGACAGATGAGATGAAGACAGACGAGATGAAGACAGATGAGATGTTGACAGATGAGATGAAGACAGAAGAGATGAAGACAGATGAGATGAAGACAGAAGAGATGAAGACAGATGAGATGAAGACAGATGAGATGAAGACAGACGAGATGAAGACAGACAAGATGTTGACAGACAATGTGCTCATGCAAATTCCCCTGAGGCCGTTACATTAACGAAGGCACAACCCTACAAAGTTTAACTGCACAGGAAGTCAGCGTGCTCGGTTCTGCACAGAAACGTTCTCCTCAGTAATAAGTAGTTCCCTGTGACAGTAATGAGCAGGAACACGAGGAAATGAGCAGATTCGGGTTTGGTCAGGACTCTGGAAACCACGAACCCTATTTCATCATGACCAGGTCAAGTCAAGTGGCAGCGAACCCCCTCAGGACGTCAGTCCGTCCACACACCGACTACACTGCACCTCGTGTAAGTTCACTCTTCTTCTCGACAACAACCAGTAGTAAAGAAGACGTTGGGTGAGTCATCGCGTGACATTCACCTCTCCTGCCACAAACTACCGTCACTGCGTCACTGTGGTTCTTAAATGTAGCCGCCATCGCCGCCACCAGGGAGTCCTCCTTCATCTGGCGCCATTTTAACTAATTTCAAAATACACCGCCCCCTTGTGTCTGGCTGCAGTATAGGCCATAAGCCTCACCCCCTCCATGTTAGCAGATGGGACATCGGGATATACAGACGTTCCCATCTGGGAGTCCAGGTTTAATGCAACTTGTCCCACGCCTGTGAAGGTTCAACGACAGTCCTGCGCACGAACAGCTGCAAAATCCACACGCCGGCGCCTCACGCAGGTCACAGGGCGACATGACGTCTGACCACGTGCGACTCTCACGTCGAGCCGACGGGTCGCTGCAGTCGGACCCTCCGTCGTCCCGGGAGCAGCCGGGAATCTAGAAACCCGCTGGCGGCGAGATCACACGAACACATTCCGGATTCTCCACGTGATGAGACGCTACAGTCACAAACTTAACAAATCATAAAAGACGGAGGAATTCTTTTGATTATCACTGTTTGTGAATCTAAAGATTATTTATAATCATCTCTGAAACATCCGTTAATTAATCAACGTATTCAAATGTGATAGCCTCCGGCAGGGACACGCCCACTTCTCTGTGATGTCATACTGGAAATGTTTGGAGGAAACTGAGCAGCCGCAGAGGGAAGACGATAAAACCAAGAAACTAAAGTGGAAGTTCAAGGCTTTAGAATGTGTTCACACTCATCTCTGAGATAAACCGACCAACTGTATCGTGAGTTGGTGCGTTCACGAACATCTGGGACGTCTGAGGCTCCGTGTTCATGACGCCAGAATGTAGAATTAAACTTGTCAAGGTCTCAAGGATTACTTCATTACGTTTTGATGATGTCTTTGAAATATGGAATATTTATCTATCTATATATATAGATAGATAAATACACATAACATTACTCATCAGTACATAACTCCTCTCAGGTTTTCTCATGTTTAATTTAATTTTTCTATGATTTATAAATAATGATCATGTTTGTTTTGTACCTGTTGAATATGCTCAATGCATTTTATTTAACCCCCAAACCCTCCAACATGTTTCTGGTGTTTAAACACTTTTAAAGATTTTTGCATCCATTTTTTTTATATGAATAAATATAAATATGCGGTATATATCTATATAGATATATCTATATCTATATAGATATAGATATATCTATATATCTATATAGAGATAGATCTATATTTATATGTATTTATATCTATATAGATCTATATAGATCTATATCTATATAGATATATCTATATAGATATATATCTATATCTATATAGATATATCGATATATATCCATATAGATATCTATATAGATATAGATCTATATCTATATAGATATAGATATAGATCTATATCTATATAGATCTATATCTATATAGATAGATCTATATAGATCTATCTATATAGATCTAGATCTATATAGATATGTCTATATCTATATAGATCTATATAGATATATCTATATAGATCTATATCTATATAGATCTATATCTCTTTGTCTGTCAGAGAAGCGTCCACGTCCTTCATCAGTTCAGACTCTGGAGGAGGATTCACCTTCAAACTGGAGGAACAGCGTCAGTCCGGCGGAGAAGAGCCAGAAGAAGGACAAGTCCATCCCGAGGGTCCGGGTCCGGGTCCGGGGAGGGACGTGTCGGCGCGTCGTGATTCACAAGCCTTTCACACAGAGACGTCCCGGTGGGAAGAGTCCATCCGACCAGGACCGGGCACAGGTGAGAAGAGTCGAGACGGAGCGAGGACGACGACCTGACGGGACGAGAGCTGCAGGAAGACTGACTGAGAGAGGAGGAGGAGGAGGGAGAGAGAGAGGAGGAGGAGGGAGAGAGAGGAGGAGGAGGAGGAGGGAGGAGGAGAGAGAGAGAGGAGGAGGGAGAGAGAGAGAGGAGGAGGAGGAGGGAGGAGGAGGAGGGAGAGAGAGAGAGAGAGAGAGAGAGAGGAGGAGGAGGGAGAGAGAGAGAGAGGAGGAGGGAGAGAGAGAGAGAGGAGGAGGAGGGAGGAGGAGGAGGTAGAGAGAGGAGGAGGAGGGAGAGAGAGAGAGAGAGAGAGAGAGAGGAGGAGGAGGAGGGAGGAGGAGGAGGGAGAGAGAGGAGGAGGAGGGAGAGAGAGGAGGAGGAGGAGGGAGAGAGAGAGAGGAGGAGAGAGAGAGAGAGGAGGAGGAGAGAGGGGAGGAGGAGGAGGGAGAGAGAGAGAGAGAGAGAGAGAGGAGGAGGAGGAGGGAGAGAGAGAGAGAGAGAGAGAGAGGAGGAGGAGGAGGGAGAGAGAGAGAGGAGGAGGAGAGAGAGGAGGAGGAGGAGGGAGAGAGAGAGAGAGAGAGAGAGAGGAGGAGGAGGAGGGAGAGAGAGAGGAGGAGGAGGGAGAGAGAGAGAGAGAGGAGGAGGAGGGAGAGAGAGAGAGGAGGAGGAGGGAGAGAGAGGAGGAGGAGGAGGGAGGAGGAGGAGGGAGAGAGAGGAGGAGGAGGGAGAGAGAGGAGGAGGAGGAGGGAGAGAGAGAGGAGGAGGAGGAGGGAGAGAGAGAGGAGGAGGGAGAGAGAGAGAGAGGAGGAGGGAGAGAGGAGGAGAGAGAGAGAGAGAGAGAGAGGAGGAGGGAGAGAGAGAGAGAGAGAGAGAGAGAGAGAGGAGGAGGAGGGAGAGAGAGAGAGGAGGAGGAGGGAGAGAGGAGGAGGAGGAGAGAGAGAGAGAGAGAGAGAGAGAGGAGGAGGAGGAGAGAGAGAGAGAGAGGAGGAGGAGGAGGGGAGGAGGGAGAGAGAGAGAGGAGGAGGGAGAGAGAGAGAGAGGAGGAGGGAGAGAGGAGGAGAGAGAGAGAGAGAGAGAGAGGAGGAGGGAGAGAGAGAGAGAGGAGGAGGGAGAGAGAGAGAGAGGAGGAGGGAGAGAGGAGGAGAGAGAGAGAGAGAGAGAGAGGAGGAGGGAGAGAGAGAGAGAGAGAGAGAGAGGAGGAGGAGGAGGGAGGAGGAGGAGGGAGAGAGAGGAGGAGGAGGGAGAGAGAGGAGGAGGAGGAGGGAGAGAGAGAGAGGAGGAGAGAGAGAGAGAGAGAGAGGAGGAGGGAGAGAGAGAGAGAGGAGGAGGGAGAGAGAGAGAGAGGAGGAGGGAGAGAGGAGGAGAGAGAGAGAGAGAGAGAGAGGAGGAGGGAGAGAGAGAGAGAGAGAGAGAGAGAGAGGAGGAGGAGGGAGAGAGAGAGAGGAGGAGAGAGAGAGAGAGAGGAGGAGGAGGAGGGGAGGAGGGAGAGAGAGAGAGGAGGAGAGAGAGAGAGAGGAGGAGGAGAGAGAGGAGGAGGAGGAGGGAGAGAGAGAGAGAGAGAGAGAGAGGAGGAGGAGGAGGGAGAGAGAGAGAGAGAGAGAGAGAGGAGGAGGAGGAGGGAGAGAGAGAGAGGAGGAGGGAGAGAGAGAGGAGGAGGAGAGAGAGGAGGAGGAGGAGGGAGAGAGAGAGAGAGAGAGAGAGAGGAGGAGGAGGAGGGAGAGAGAGAGAGGAGGAGGAGGGAGAGAGGAGGAGGAGGAGAGAGAGAGAGAGAGGAGGAGGAGGAGGGGAGGAGGGAGAGAGAGAGAGGAGGAGGGAGAGAGAGAGAGAGGAGGAGGGAGAGAGAGAGAGAGGAGGAGGGAGAGAGAGAGAGAGGAGGAGGGAGAGAGGAGGAGAGAGAGAGAGAGAGAGAGAGAGGAGGAGGGAGAGAGAGAGAGAGAGAGAGAGAGAGAGGAGGAGGAGGGAGAGAGAGAGAGGAGGAGAGAGAGAGAGAGAGGAGGAGGAGGGAGAGAGAGAGAGAGGAGGAGGGAGAGAGAGAGAGAGAGAGAGAGAGAGAGGAGGAGGAGGGAGAGAGAGAGAGAGGAGGAGGGAGAGAGGAGGAGGAGGAGGGAGAGAGAGAGAGAGGAGGGAGAGAGAGAGAGAGGAGGAGGGAGAGAGAGAGAGAGAGGAGGAGGGAGAGAGAGAGAGAGGAGGAGGGAGAGAGGAGGAGAGAGAGAGAGAGAGAGAGAGGAGGAGGGAGAGAGAGAGAGAGAGAGAGAGAGAGAGGAGGAGGAGGGAGAGAGAGAGAGGAGGAGAGAGAGAGAGAGAGGAGGAGGAGGGAGAGAGAGAGAGAGGAGGAGGGAGAGAGAGAGAGAGAGAGAGGAGGAGGAGGGAGAGAGAGAGAGAGGAGGAGGGAGAGAGGAGGAGGAGGAGGGAGAGAGAGAGAGAGAGAGAGAGAGAGAAGGAGGAGGAGGAGGGAGAGAGAGAGAGAGAGAGAGAGAGAGAAGGAGGAGGGAGAGAGAGAGGAGGAGGGGGAGGGAGGCCTGTCTCTCTGCCTGTCTCTCTGCCTGTCTCACTCTCTGGCTGTCTCTCTCTCTCTCTGGCTGTCTCTCTCTCTCTCTCTCTCTGTCTGTCTCTCTGCCTGTCTGTTTCTCTGCCTGTCTGTCTCTCTGCCTGTATCTCTCTCTCTCTCTCTGTCTGTCTCTCTGCCTGTCTCTCTCTCTCTCTGTCTGTCTCTCTGCCTGTCTGTCTCTCTGCCTGTCTGTCTCTCTGACTCTGAGTCTGTTGTTAATCTGTTCAGATTAATGAGGACAATCCAAACATCTGCGTTACAGATCCGAGGTCGACTCCAGACGGAGACTCTTTCGGGTTTCCCCCAAAATTGCTCGACCAGATCTTGTGAGGTGAAAACGGCGTCCTGAGCTGCAAACAGGAAGTGAGAAGACGAGACGCGACTGACGTGGGACTGGATCCTGATGGTCACTGGAACAGTTCCACCTCTCAGGAGGTTCACGCACTGAATGAGACGTTCAGGTGGAGCGGGAGTAACCTTGTTGTTAGCTTAGCTTAGCATAAAGACTGGAAGCGGAGGGAAACTGCTAGCTGTCCAACGCTCGATGAACTCACTGAACATTGTCACCGCCGCCAAGGAGCTTTTCACCTCCGTCTGTTTTATGTTGGTATTACAATTTGGGGGGAAAAAGGCGGAG
This sequence comes from Scophthalmus maximus, assembly GCF_022379125.1. NCBI lineage: Eukaryota > Metazoa > Chordata > Actinopteri > Pleuronectiformes > Scophthalmidae > Scophthalmus > Scophthalmus maximus. The sequence goes on along the minus strand of NC_061532.1, from coordinate 20,014,462 downwards.
CTGGAAATCGTTGCCTGGGAGACGGACGTCTTGATGGGACATGAAAGGAATTTTCACTCTTCACTTTCTTTCGAGTCTTTTTCATCAAGCCATGGTTCTTCTGCAGCGGAGACGAGTTTCATCTCTGAGGCTTGATGCCTTCGACTCAGAGACGTCAGAGACGCAGTCGTGCAACGTGAAGGTCAGGTTTATGTTTCAGTAACAAAAGGTCCCAGCGATCTTTCTCCTGGTGTCGTGTTCGTCCCGACACTCGAGACACTCGCGCTGTGATAGATCGTCTTTCTCTCTGTTAATCTCTTTCAGCTGCAGAAAGACAATTCACAATGAGGTCATCAGAGGGCACAGGGAAACTGGGACAACAGCCCGTCGCTCCCGTTGCCCGAGACACGACAGTGCAATTACATCACAGAGGCGGAGGTGAGATAATGACGGAGGAGACGCTCAGAGCAAGAGGAGTAGGTGAAGAGAAAGGGAAAAGAAACAAGGGAGGAGGAGAGAGGCAGGACGTGAACATCAAACTAATCCAACTGACCAGTGACTCACATGGGGGAGGAGTCAACACCAACACACATTTAAAATGAATATGTCAGTGACTATCAGAGAAATGTAGCTGAGGCTTGATATTTGACGGTTTATTGTACGTCACGTTGTAGAACTTTGAGTAATTATTAATATTTAAACAGATCTTTTCTGAACTGTTAATTCTATAAAATAAAAGTTTTCACAAAACATGAACAACGATGGCGACGTGTCCGTCATCCATCACGATCCAGATCCTGGATCAGCTGATGGAAGCGGGTGAAGTGACGACGACGTCGTGTTGGAGTCACGGGGATCAGAGGAGGAAGTGAGGGGCCGCGGGGGGAGGAGTTCCAGGAGGAGGGAGGAGTCAGACCGCTCGCTGCACGGCTCCCCGACCCTAACCAGAGACGTCCTTTTAATCCCAAAGCACCATCGTCCCAGAACCAGGTTGTTTCTGTGCGTCAGCGAAACCAAACATTAACACGTCGTTAAAGGTTTGACGACCAGACGACGAGAAACTCCTCCGGTCGACGTGAATGACAAACATGGACAGAACCCACTGATCACACGTCTGTTCCTGCTTCTGTCCTGTCGTCTGTCGTCTGTCCTCTTGGTCTCAGACAGGTTCAGAACGAACCACAGACAGACGCCTTTAAATTCATTGAACTCTGTCTGATCAGAGACACGGGACACGGGTCTGTCAACAGAGGCCAAGGTGGACGGATCAACAGGTGGATGATCCATAGATGTTGATAGATGACAGATCAATAGAAGGGCATGTGGACAGACAGACGGACAAGTTGACTGATTGACAGGTCGATGATGATTGACAGATTGGTGGACGATAATGATTTTGAGGGCATTGTCCCTTTAAATCCTGGAGACATCTGGTTCACAAGTGGTTGCAGGTTCTGCATGTCGACCTGTCGATCACGGCGCTCAGTGAACCATATGAAGCGTCGGTTGGTTCCTGCAGGACACGGTACTCATACGCCCGCTGATTGAACAATTGCCATGAGTCACAAACCAATCACAGCCATGGTTCATTTAAATATGACGCACTGATCTCTGCACACCAACGCTGTCACACGCCGCGGCTGCTGGCAGCTCTCCTCCTCCTCCAGCCTCCGCCTCGCTACGTGAGTGCTAACACGTCTCAAAGAGTGTGGGCCCACTCCCGTAGGCCCATGGGGGGACTTCTGCATTGCTCTCCCTGTCTTGGCCTAACACGCTGCTGGCAGGATGCAGGAGCGTTATTGAGAGCGGAGCCGTCAGCACCAAGCATAACTGTGTTTCCATTTGTTGCAATAAATGTTCAAATCTATGACGAGAGTGTTTCTGACTGGATGATGGAAAACGTCAGGATTCGTCTGAACTTCGTTGTGTCTGGTTCTTCATCAACATTCCCTCCCGTGAGATGGATCGATGACAGAACATGAATGTCTCATTGTTCCTGGAGGGGGCAGGGTGTCGGAGGGTGGGGATATAATTACCCCCAATAATTACCCCTCCCCATCCCCTCCAGCCGCTTCATCATTTTCTCCTTTTACAAACAGTCGAGTTCAAACCTTTAATTAACACGACTCGTTCCCTCTGGTCCCCGTCACTCACGTCACTCACGTCACTCACGTCACTCACGTCAGAGTATGAGAACCATCTAATTCTGTCTGTAAATCCTCACATTTACTGTCCGCCGGGCGAATTCTTCGGAGGAGATTCCCGTCTGCTGGTGCCAACGCACCCCGTCCGACTCTGCGGCCGCTGGCCGGAGTCACGTGTTCACTCGGAGCCGCGTCTGGATCATGAAGAGGACAAAAGAATCAAGAATTTGAAAATAAACAGGAAAAGACCCTGAAGCTGAGGAGGGAATTCACAGGGATCAGAAATGTCCGGGTGAAGAGGCTGCGACCCGGGAGGGAGTTGTTCACGTGGCACCAATCTCTGTGAGGATCCGGATTCCACAGGACGGAGGTTTTCCCCACGGTGATTAATACAGGTGTGACTGACAGCTGGGGGGTGGCTGCATTCCTTCAGGGCGTCTCCGGGCGGGTTGCTAGGTCCTGTAGAAGAATGAAGATGATGATGATGATGATGATCTTTGTCCAAAAGTTGTGGTTAGGATGAAATACGACTCCTCAGGCCTCCTGTGGGTTGTTATTCTCCAGTCACATGGGAATCTCTCTGCTCATCAGTAAATCATCCGTCCTCACCGCCACGCTGCGTTCATGAACCTCTGACCTCCAGAATGAGAAGTGGATTGTTGTGACATATATATATATATATATATGTCATTATTATTCTTATCATTCTTTCTAGTGATTCACGGGTCGACCCAGAACCCACCAGGTCAACTGGGTCTGGAAAATATTGTGGGCTGCAGGTCCTGTTATGCCCGACTTATAGACTGTATATAAAGACGATCAGTGACTGTATATAAAGACGATCAGTGACTGTATATAAAGACGATCACTGACTGTATATAAAGACGATCACTGACTGTATATAAAGACGATCAGTGACTGTATATAAAGACGATCAGTGACTGTATATAAAGACGATCAGTGACTATATAAAGATCACTGACTGTATATAAAGACGATCACTGACTGTATATAAAGACGATCAGTGACTGTATATAAAGACGATCAGTGACTGTATATAAAGACGATCAGTGACTGTATATAAAGACGATCAGTGACTGTATATAAAGACGATCAGTGACTATATAAAGATCACTGACTGTATATAAAGACGATCACTGACTGTATATAAAGACGATCAGAGACTGTATATAAAGACGATCACTGACTGTATATAAAGACGATTACTGACTGTATATAAAGACGATCACTGACTGTATATAAAGACGATCACTGACTGTATATAAAGACGATCACTGACTGTATATAAAGACGATCACTGACTGTATATAAAGACGATCAGTGACTGTATATAAAGACGATCAGTGACTGTATATAAAGACGATTACTGACTGTATATAAAGACGATCACTGACTGTATATAAAGACGATCTCTGACTGTATATAAAGACGATCAGCGACTGTATATAAAGATGATCAGCGACTGTATATAAAGACGATCACTGACTGTATATAAAGACGATCACTGACTGTATATAAAGACGATCACTGATCTCGCCTCTTCTCCACTTTCTCCAAAGTCTCATTTCTATTTTTTTCTCTCTTTGACACATGATGCAGGTCAATGTTCTGTTAATTCTTCCTCAGCGATTCTGGCTGCAGCTCGTTCTCCTCTGAGGCTCAAACAGATTCCTGCGCTGGAAAAATATCTTTTCCTCAGCTACTGAGCACTTTCAGAATCTGTTCATGTGAATAATTGAAAACACAGAGTGGCGCAGGCATGCACTCGAACGTGCCACAGGAGGGAATCTGTGGTCGTCTGGCCCGGGGCTGACTGCTCCATCTGGACTCGTGTAATTAACTCTCGGGGTTTAAGTGAGGCTGCTTCCATCCAGGAAGTCGTCCTGCCTGTTTTCCTTTGTTGCTGCGTTTCAACGGTGAGCCGGTGGGATTCAGCTGGAGACCGCACCACATCACACAGTCTGAGGCCGGCAGCAGACGCTCGGAGGCTGGAGACACCTACACACCTCCCGTCCTCAGAATGCCGAACAGCGCCCACTCCCACCCCCGCACCTCGCACAACACCTCCAACTCATCTCAGTACAGTGAAGCTCGAATATCGCCAGAGCTCAGATCTTCATTCCTGTGGACACCAGTTGAAACAGCACCGACACAGTCGACATCAGAATCACACCAGCTGCAGGAATGTGGAACTAAAACTTGCGGATTTCAGTTTCCCTCGTCCTGAACATAGACGCCTAATAAAACTGGACGTATTGTCACCGGGTCCAATGCTGAAGTGTGTGAAGCCTGTGTCCTGACCAGCAGACTCTCTATGAGAGTTCATGATTCAAGTCTTCTTCAATGCATGAAGCTCATTTTGTACATTATGGTCCATTTACAGTCACACAGACCATAAAGCACCGAATGTCTAAATCGAACCAAATTCAACACTGCAATTCCTTAGGCCCATAACAATACACATGCCATGTGTGAAGCCGATAAACTGAAGAGTTTTCCAGATGTGCGAGCAAAAGACCAGATGGACAGAAATGTCAAACAACGCCCTGTCTGACAGATTCTGGATCGGCACTAGATCCGTCATGTTCATGTGGACAAAGTTCTAAACCTAAGAGATTGTTGATAAAGAAGTCCTGGCTCCGCCCCCTTTGTCAAGATCCACTTCAACATTTCATGTATTCTTTTTTTGCTCCGTGTTCCACCCTCCCACCAAGTTTACCTAAAATCCGTTCAAACAAGCACACGAACAAACAAACTGACATCAGCTCATTGTTGGAGTTGAAAGAAAGATTTATAGTTAAGGTGTAGAAGTAGATATTCACCATTTTCACATTTAAACAGCAGGGATATACTCCAGAATGAATCTTATTTGAAGTTCATGTACAATGTATATATACATTAATGAATATATACTGTGTATCCTAAATGAGGGAATGTATTGTGTTTATAAGAATAGAAGTTATAGTATTGTTGGTGCAGCTTAAGGGAGACACTGGTTTCCCGCTCTTTTCCATAGGACAAAGTGGAGTCCTAGATCGTTCCATAGACGGGAGGCAGAAGTCCTGGACCGTTCAGTAGAGAGGAGGCAGAAGTGTTGGACCGTTCAGTAGAGAGGAGGCAGAAGTCCTGGACCGTTCAGTAGAGAGGAGGCAGAAGTCCTGGACCGTTCAGTAGAGAGGAGGCAGAAGTCCTGGACCGTTCAGTAGAGAGGAGGCAGAAGTGTTGGACCGTTCAGTAGAGAGGAGGCAGAAGTCCTGGACCGTTCAGTAGAGAGGAGGCAGAAGTCCTGGACCGTTTAGTAGAGAGGAGACAGAAGTCCTGGACCGTTCAGTAGAGAGGAGGCAGAAGTGTTGGACCGTTCAGTAGAGAGGAGGCAGAAGTGTTGGACCGTTCAGTAGAGAGGAGGCAGAAGTCCTGGACCGTTCAGTAGAGAGGAGGCAGAAGTCCTGGACCGTTCAGTAGAGAGGAGGCAGAAGTGTTGGACCGTTCAGTAGAGAGGAGGCAGAAGTCCTGGACCGTTCAGTAGAGAGGAGGCAGAAGTGTTGGACCGTTCAGTAGAGAGGAGGCAGAAGTGTTGGACCGTTCAGTAGAGAGGAGGCAGAAGTCCTGGACCGTTCAGTAGAGAGGAGGCAGAAGTGTTGGAACGTTCAGTAGAGAGGAGGCAGAAGTGTTGGACCGTTCAGTAGAGAGGAGGCAGAAGTCCTGGACCGTTCAGTAGAGAGGAGGCAGAAGTCCTGCACCGTTCAGTAGAGAGGAGGCAGAAGTGTTGGACCGTTCAGTAGAGAGGAGGCAGAAGTGTTGGACCGTTCAGTAGAGAGGAGGCAGAAGTGTTGGACCGTTCAGTAGAGAGGAGGCAGAAGTGTTGGACCGTTCAGTAGAGAGGAGGCAGAAGTGTTGGACCGTTCAGTAGAGAGGAGGCAGAAGTGTTGGACCGTTCAGTAGAGAGGAGGCAGAAGTGTTGGACCGTTCAGTAGAGAGGAGGCAGAAGTCCTGGACCGTTCAGTAGAGAGGAGGCAGAAGTGTTGGACCGTTCAGTAGAGAGGAGACAGAAGTCCTGGACCGTTCAGTAGAGAGGAGGCAGAAGTCCTGGACTGTTCAGTAGAGAGGAGGCAGAAGTGTTGGACCGTTCAGTAGAGAGGAGGCAGAAGTGTTGGACCGTTCAGTAGAGAGGAGGCAGAAGTGTTGGACCGTTCAGTAGAGAGGAGGCAGAATGGGTGGGTCGTCACGTTCATATTTTACAACACTGAGGACATGTGGAAGTTTTGTGAAGCGTTTATCTGCGGTCAAAGTTATTTAGGTTCAGTACTGGAAATAACAAATGGACAATACTGATTGACTTTAGTAGCGGCGCACAATTATTGTTTGGTTTCTTAACAACACTCACTGAGTCTACCATGAAGAACAGATCATTTCTGTATTTAATCTGTTGTTTGCCTTTGGGATTATGATCTGCTGATTGTAGCAGGTTCTGAATTGTAGCTCCTTCTCTCTTTCGGTCCTTCGCTCCTTCGCTCCTTCTCTCCTTCTCTCTTTCGGTCTTTCGGTCCTTCGCTCCTTCTCTCCTTCTCTCCTTCGGTCCTTCGCTCCTTCTCTCCTTCGCTCCTTCTCTCTTTCGGTCCTTCGCTCCTTCTCTCCTTCTCTCTTTCGGTCCTTCGCTCCTTCTCTCCTTCTCTCCTTCGGTCCTTCGCTCCTTCGCTCCTTCTCTCCTTCTCTCTTTCGGTCCTTCGCTCCTTCTCTCCTTCTCTCCTTCGGTCCTTCGCACCTTCTCTCCTTCGCTCCTTCTCTCCTTCGCTCCTTCTCTCCTTCGGTCCTTCGCTCCTTCTCTCCTTCGCTCCTTCTCTCTTTCGGTCCTTCGCTCCTTCGCTCCTTCTCTCCTTCGGTCCTTTGTCAGCAGAATTACACAAAAACTCCAGATTTCCAGTAAACTTGTGGAAGTTGGACACGGAGCAAGAAAGACTCATAACATTTGGGTGTGGATCTTGAAAGATTCTGGGTTTGATTAACATTGTGTGATAAAATGTTTTTGGACCTTTTCACTGACTTTCAGCATCAGACTCCAACGATCATGAGTTTAAGAGCTGCTCCATCTAGTTTTATATTCACAGCTGATCGACTCTTGACCAGCCACGAAGGAGCGGGGCCAGCTGACAGATGTTGACAGATGTCAAACATTACAGCATGTAAACATGTTCTCGTATATTCCCAAATAAAAAACATGAGCCTGGAAATGGCCAAAAATATGAATATGAATATTCATTTCCATCACGACATGTAGAAAACAATGAAACTCTCGTAAAGCTCCGGGCATCCTGCCACAGCTACGGACAGATCTGGACTCGTTCTCGTAAAAAGACAACAGCTAGTTTTCAAAGCTGCTTCATTGGTTGTTAAGTGAACTCCTATGGAAACAAACCACAAAGCCAGTAAATCATTTTATTGACTCAACTCAAGACAGAAGAGCAGAGTGGCTAGTGTCCAGGGTTGTGTAGTAATGGATTACATGTGATCAACATGACACGATCAGATGACCTCCTGGAACTGGACCTGTGTGGTGCAGGTTGACGTCAGGAGAGAGGACAGGTGGCAGTTCAACTCACTTCCTGTCTGCAGACAAAGGTGCGACCGGCCGTCTGCCCTCGTCCTTCCACACTAATAATCCAGGAGAACAAAAACACTCTTCCTCCAAAGATTCATCACGAGTACACGTCTCGTTTTCCTGAGAAGAAGAAGAAGAAGAAGAAGAGATGTTGAAGCCAGTGGAGGAGACTCCAGTGACTTGAGGGCTTTAACTGCCAGTGATCTGGATGAAGCCGCCGCCGTGCGCTACCTTGAACAGGATCGTTTGAACAGAAATCTCCTTCTCCAGGAAGAGAACGTGAAAACATGTCAGAGATGTTAGAGACAGAAGAACGACACTTTGCTTTAAATTCCCTTTAATGTTGAGATGCTGGATGACAACAACATCACTGACAAACAATCCAACAACAACAACAACAACAACAACAACATCGCCGAGCGCACAAGAGAGTTTACATCATCATCATCATCATCATCATCATCATATAATAATAATAATACAAATGCCAAACAACAATGAAAGCAGAGATCAGTTACAATCCTCATGGAAACATTTGGTACAATGTTCCTCAACTCGACACAGTTACTGTAGAAATGTTTAAATTAAGAGGAGCATGTACATTGGAAGTGAAGAGAAGCAGATGATGGACAGAGTTCGGGGTCTGGGAACGATGCAGTGTGGTTCAGTCAGGATGAAATCAAACCTTCTAATAATCATCATCAGAGACCATGTGGCTGAGTCGCGGCGGCGGCGGCGTCGTGAGGTTTGACCTCGTCACCGCATCAGATCAACTGTTCATGTCCGAACAGTCAAGTCGAGTTATTTCATCTGTTCACGTGTCTGAGCGAGCGAGCGCTCAGCTGCCAGAGAGCACGTGAAACCAGAACCGGGCCACATACAACCAATCATAATCAGATACTGTTATTCACAATATGACCCTCTTCCATGTGATGCAGCCATCAGAGATGTTTCAGAGGCGCCAGATTAACAAACTGGAATAAAAGAGTTGGACGTAAGTGTTTCCAACTGTTCAGCCTGTTTTCACCTTCAGATATTGTCCAGAAATATCTGTGATGCTCATAGAGAACAATTTTAATCATTGCAAAAAGAAAATCGACAGAGTTCCTGTTCAAGGCCTTTTTCAAACTCTTGTTTTGCCAACAGGACAAACTGAGAAGTGTGTTCACCTCCGCCGAGCGCAGCGCGTCCTAACTCGCCAAGTGGTAATTTAAATTCCTGGATCCACAAAAAATTGACTGGGTCATTCCTTGGGTCAGGCCCCACCCCCTTTCACACAAGGTCATGGAAATCGGGTTCAGTAGTTCTTGCATATTTCTGCCCACAAAGAGATGAGCGCAGATGAAAACAAAACCTCCCTGGTGGAAAAAAAACCTTCACATCTACATTTGCTTCCTCGTTGGGAAATTCCAGATCTAGTGCAGCCTCCAATGAGCCCGTAGCCCCGCCCACAGTCCCGCCCACAGCTCCGCGTGGCTGAGTGGCACATGTTTGCTCACGTGCTCAGAAAAGGCCGAGGCCTCGGTCTTTGTAGCCTCTGGACGCCGAGGGAAACGTTAACGTTAGCATCGGAGCTCGTGAGGTCCATCTGAAGGCGTCGTAGCCTTAGGCCCCGCCCACCACCGCTGCTGCTTGTGCTAGGACGAGTCTGTTCGCACCAAAAGCAGCAACTAGCAAGTGAAGTGAGCGTCTGCTATTATATAAGTTGTTTGTTAGCGTGTTAGCTTGTTCCCAGCAGTGGCTGACAGCGTTTTTGCGGTTGTGCTAATGTACAAACTCTCGCTCTGTGTTGGGTTCGCTGTGCGTCGGAGGTTCCAGGTTTCTTTTGGCCCCAGCTGACGGGATTCCTGGGGTCTGTGCCGAGAGCCTGGATGTCTGAATGTCAACCACTTTGCTCAGGATTTGTCTGGTATCATATGAAATACTCTCATGTTCACGTATGTAAGCGGGTCTCAGATGTCAGGATTCACGCGTCTGTTTGGAATTCGCAGCAGTCGTTGCTGCTTTGTGTTTGCGGCCAGGAACTGTCAATTCCACCCTCGGGCTGAACCCCGGCACAACGCAGCTATGCCCCTGAGCTGCCAAATGGGCTCAATCAAGGGAGGAACAGCACATTCTTCTGCCACTCTGGGACGGCCGGCGCAGTGCGTGACTCGCTTCTCAACCGGCCGTGTGTTGAGCCCAGTTGGCTGCGCGTGGACAGTGGAAGTCCGGCGAGCCAACAGTTGACGAGTCGAAATCAAAGAAAAGATCCAGAGTCGAAAAACCTCAGGTTTGAAAGAGCTCAGACAGATCGCTGTGTTCGTCCGCCAGCGTTCACCTCTCACTCCAGACGAGCTACACGGAGATTCAGCTCAAACGGAACAGACGCAGAGAAACTGAGCGTCCAGAAGATAAATTCAAGTTCAACCACACGATAAACGGCTCGTGTTCGAAAAACAAAACCGAGAATGAGAAGAACGTTTTCAACCGTGTGTTGTTGACAACCAGAGCTCAAGGAGCAAAGCAAGTCTTCTTGTTTCCGCCAAACGTAGAAACATTCATTTATCAAAAACCCTCCGCTGTCCGATCGAAACAACGCTGAATCTGAGATTTCACTTTCGTCCATCTTTATTCACTCGTCTGTTGTTCAAACAGTCCCAGCTGGTCCCGGGAGGAACGCTGGCTGCAGAGTCATTTATTCTCTGGATGGTCCAAACGTGTGGAGAAGAATTCCTTCACCATCAGGACACCGAGTCCACGAGTTCCCATCTGAGCCGAATGTTCGGCTGTCGATAAATAATGAAGTTGAATGGCTCATAGCGTTGGTCCCCACTGTACACGCAGTTGCCATTAAAGCCTCAGTTTCCATTAATCTCAAAAAATAAAACTTCTTTTCTTATTGCCTGTTTTGTCTGCGTGCTTCCAAACCCCGCCCCCAGAGCAGGTGACACGGAGGGAACTTCTCTCAACGTGCTCGAATAATTCAAATACAAGTGACATCGTTGGCGTCGATTCAGAAAACATCGTTCTGATTCCTGAAGATTAATCCACAGACTTTCCACAGATTCCACTGGGAACTGTCCACTGAGACGAACCTGCAGAGGATCCACAGTCATCACGACATAGTTTCTGGAAAGACGTGTTGCGTTTAATATTTGTGTGTAATTTGCCTGAACTGTCAGCTGCGCTCTTATTCATGCTACGACTTCTATTTGCTCTCGTAAAAAACAAAGCTACATTTATTTCAACACTGACGCGTCTCCTCCTTGAAAACAGCGAAGCTGCTGCCAAACAATGACGACTTCCTCGAAATGCTAAACCTTGGCTGACGCGCACAGAGCTGAGCTTCAGCAGCCACGGGTATCAGCTCGGCTTTTTATCATTTATCCTCAAACCACCGAATCATCGACTCGCCAGTGAATCCCTGTTGGTAAGTGGGAAAAAAACCCGTCAGTCTCTTACGGGACAAAGTTCAAACCGGAGGAGGTCAACGAGAGAATCTGCTGCAGGACGCTGATCGTGGGGTTGTCAGGGAGACAGTGTCGTTCAGGAGAAGATACATTAGTACAGGATTTTAAATTTGTTCAAACAATCTCTGAGTTGGTTTGGGCCAAAAAGCCCCTTGGTGTTTGTGTACGTTTTCCTCAGAGCTGTGATTTCTGTCGCCGTGACGTCTCGGGCAGCGGAGTGTGTCGAGTCAGTGAGTGGAGATATTGACACGGGAACGTGGCTCCGCACACACACTCACACACACGCGCACATCGCAGTATTAAAAAAACACCAAAACATAACAGCTCACTTTTTTTCTTCTTTTTCCTCCGACTTCCCACCTTGTGTTGATCCTTCCTTTTCATTTCCTCTGAGTTTCGCCGTCAGCTCAGTCCGTTCTCTACATAATCTGATCTGATCCCATGGATTCACACGCAGGTCCTCTGACCGGCCTGTAACCAGGCAACACGTAACCAGGCAACACGTGACCCGGCAACACGTAACCCGGGACCCCGTCTGCGATGAACCTCACTTTCATTTGAAATCAGGGTTTTCAACCGTTTGCTTCAAATCCTTTCATACAAAGATAAGACGATGGTGTTTCTGGGTCGGGTCAGAACACCTCCAGCACCTTGTGACTTCTGATGACAAGATAAAGTAAAAAATCTGGAATTTATTTTTGCAAATCTGTCCGAATAAAATTTGAGTGGAGGCCGGAGAGCTGCATCTGCCAACAACATACACGATGAAAGAAAAATAACATTTTCAACTAGCGACAGGTTCTTTCAGACTGGAGGGTCTAGAATGTTGGAAGGTTCTAGACTGTTGGAAGGTTCAAGAATGTTGGAAGGTTCTAGAATGTTGGAAGGTTCTAGAATGTTGGAAGGTTTTGAATGTTGGAAGGTTCTAGACTGTTGGAAGGTTCTAGACTGTTGGAAGGTTCTAGAATGTTGGAAGGTTTTGAATGTTGGAAGGTTCTAGACTGTTGGAAGGTTCTAGACTGTTGGAAGGTTCTAGAATGTTGGAAGGTTTTGAATGTTGGAAGGTTCTAGAATGTTGGAAGGTTTTGAATGTTGGAAGGTTCTAGACTGTTGGAAGGTTCTAGAATGTTGGAAGGTTTTGAATGCTGGAAGGTTCTAGAATGTTGGAAGGTTTTGAATGTTGGAAGGTTCTAGAATGTTGGAAGGTTCTAGAATGTTGGAAGGTTTTGAATGTATGACGGTTTTAAGATGTTGGACGGTTTTAGAATGTCAGATGTTAATAAAATGTCAAAGGGTTCTAGAAAACACAGATTGTTCCAGTATGTTGGAGGGTTCTCAAATGTCCGACGGCTCTAGAATGCCGTCAAATTCTAAAATGTCAGAGCTTTCTAGAAAACACACTGTTCGTGAACGTTGGAGGGTTCTTGAATGTGGCTCTGGAATGTCGGAGGGTAGTAGAATGTTAGCTGAGAAGTGGCTAGGTTCTAGAATATCAGAGGCCTCTGTTCTTTCTGGCAGAGAGTGACACATAGTTCTAGATAGGTTCCAGAACAGAGAGAGGCTCTCAAGGAGTTCAGATCCGTCACGCGCAGGATTCCAGAATGTTGGACGGGCTCTGGAGATGGTCCACGGAGTTCTACCCCCCTCCTCTGCAGCTGAGCCTGATGGAGAGTTCTAGCATGTCATCGTGGTTCCAGAGCACAGAAGGTTCTAGAACGATGGGCAAGTGAATCCTTAAGTAACGTGGTGGCAGATTCAACTGGCCCCCTTCATATTGAAAACCTCAACAGACGACGTCACACAATAATTCCAGAAGAACCCTGCAGTTCCAGAGCGCGAGGCGAGGAACGGGCCTAGAACCTGGTGCTGTGGGCGAAGCTGTCGGACATGATGATGTTTTTGTAGAAGTTGTCGGAGCGCGTGGAGCAGTAACCTTTCACCTTGTCGATCATCTGGCTGACGGGGAGGATGGAGGAGGAGGAGGAAGAGGAGGAGTTGGGCTCCATCTCGGAGGAGGACGAAGAGACGCACTTGGGACTCGTGTGGCTGGAGAAGTGTTTGTCTGCGTCCAGGGAACAAAGACACACGAAGACACAAGGATTAGGACACGATCGTTCACCTGATGTCAACTCCTTCATCAAGTATTAATGGCATTATTAAAGTGGCATGTTAACACATTCACATGTAGAGGGAAGTTCATCATTAATCCACCGCATGAAAAACCACACACACAGTTAATACTTACCAAGAGAATAAAAAGAGAGCGTTTAAACGATCCAAAGTCAAATGTTCATCGTGGCCAAAAGTAACTGGCGTCAAAATGACGATATAAAAGAAGGCGTAGTTAAAATGTGAGTGAGATGTTTGTCTTCTGAATCTTATCTGTTGTCTCTTCAGGGTCAATGTGACTTTAGACATATAGAAACGTTCTATACGAGTACAGTCCATTTATTATTTACATTGTACAGTAACGTGGTGTTTGAATCCCTCAGAACCGGTGGAGCAGTGGATTCTCCTTCAGGTGATTCTCTTCTAAACATAGCAGATTGAGTTCTTCTTCTTTCCTAACCGTTTCATTTTTGCAGTGTATCCAGACACTCAAGAGCCCCCCCCCAAAAAAGAAAAAAAGAGTGAGGATGTGACGCCACAAACAATATTTGAACAGACAAAGATTTTCATCTCCACGAGCTCTGTTATTATTGGACCCAAATTCCTCAATCAAGTCTCATGATGAGAGGATAAAGACCTTAAGTCTCGTGGGTTAAGATTTGGTCCAGATCATAAGACCTGAAATTCATTCTTGAGAACCGATCAGGTTTCTGCTTCCCGAAAAAAATAATTTGATTGGCTCAACCAGTCGTCGAATCACCTCTCGTCACGGAGTCAGTCAATTAACGTCTCGTGAATTATTCTGTGAATCAGTGAAAATGTTTTTAAAACTCCTGTCTCACGACAGTTCAGGCTCCGCCCCCTTTGTCCAGAGCCACACCCTCATTTCATCGATTCTTTCTTGATCCACGTTCCATCAGACAGACAGACAGACAGACACACAGTCAGTCAGTCAGTCAGTCAGACAGACAGACAGACAGACAGACAGACAGACAGTCAGAATGACTCTCAGACAGACGGACAGGTCCAGGTTCCGTCAGTCAGACAAACAGACAAACAGGTCCACGTTCCATCAGTCAGACAGACAGACAGACAGGTCCACGTTCCATCAGTCAGACAGACAGACAGACAGGTCCATGTTCCATCAGTCAGACAGACAGACAGACAGACAGACAGACAGACAGACAGACAGGTCCACGTTCCATCAGACAGTCAGACAGACAGACAGGTCCACGTTCCATCAGTCAGACAGACAGGTCCACGTTCCATCAGTCAGACAGACAGACAGACAGGTCCACGTTCCATCAGTCAGACAGACACACAGACAGACTGGTCCACGTTCCATCAGTCAGACAGACAGACAGACAGGTCCACGTTCCATCAGTCAGACAGACAGGTCCACGTTCCATCAGTAAGACAGACAGACAGACAGGTCCACGTTCCATCAGTCAGACAGACACACAGACAGACTGGTCCACGTTCCATCAGTCAGACAGACAGACAGACAGGTCCACGTTCCATCAGACAGTCAGACAGACAGGTCCATGTTCCTCGTTACTGTGAGTCTGTTCAGATTTTTTCATCTCCAGAGTCAGAAGCTGCAGGTTCTTTGATTCAGATTTAAAAATGAATAAATAAAAACCCTCAGTGCAGTGTTGACCTCTGACCTCTGACCTCTGACCCCATGCCAGTCAATCTGCTTGTTGTTGTCTGCTGAGTTTCTTCTCTGTTCCAGATGCAGTCGCTCTTCTTTCTCCGTGAGCCAACACATAATAGCACCAGGCCGGGTCACGTCGAGGCTCCGCAGCAGCAGCAGCCTCATTTATTAAAGCATATTTGGATTTAATTTTCCACTTAATCCCGAGATCACTTTTCAAAATATGTGCATACCTGCTGCAGAGAGACGAGTGCTGAGAGCGTCCATGAGGATGTGGAGAGCACTCGGCTCTCGCCCGGGGATCAGCTGCACGTAGACTTGGTTGGACTGAAGACGGTAGGATGGGAAGCACACGGACGCTCACGGCTGACGCTCAGATACTCTGCTCCTCTGAAGTGAGGCCACGTCCTGTGGAACCAGAGGAAGTCGCGTCGGTGGCTCAGGTGAGAGCTCAGACAAGGAACGCAACGCGCCGGGCGAAGCGGGATCCTGCTCATTTCACTGTGTCGCTGAATGGGTGTTTTGATCGGGAGGGGTCAGCCAATGAGCAAGCTACACCCAGAACAGCACTGACCAATGGAAGAGCCGGAGAGAGTCCACGTTGAAACGAACAGTGTAGGTGTGTCTGTCAAAAGACGGTTTGAACTTTCACAACTCCGTCCACATGTTTATGACGCTCCAGAAGTTGCAGCTGTTTGCATTTCTTGTTTTGAGAATCCATCACTTTTCTTCCACTTGTCCGAGGTCGGGTCACAGTGACAGTGGGTTAATCCTCAGACCTTCTCTGGATATAAGATCCATCCAGCAACTTCTGGTGTTCCCTGGGGTCTCCTCCCATCCCGAGGGTCCTGATCACAAGACTCCTCTCTCCTCTGGATCTCCTCGCATCCTGCCGCCCAATAGAAAACTCGTTCTTACGACCAAATCTAAGGATCTGGATGTAGATGGACTGATGAATCAAAGCTTTGCCTTCCAGCTCAGCTCCCTCGTCACCTCCACACATCCTCTCCTCACTCCTTCACCTGCGGCAGCACCTCACCCCCGAGAGCACGATCCTCCAAACACCGGCTGGAGGTCGGAGTGTGATTAGGCCAAAAAAACTCCACGTCGTCCGTTGAGGAAGTCGTCCTGAATTTAAAGTTGAGTCTGGGATTTCAATCAGTTTAAAACTCTGAAACCGTTGAGATGAAACAAGGAGAACATGTTCACTGTGAGTGTTCCTGTGACAGCTGCACGTTATGACAGACAATATTCCAACATCTCCATCAGTAGGTCGGAGACCCCCCCCGGTCCCTGCGTCCCGGACGCTCACGGCCCGGCTCCACAGGGACGCTGCATGTGGTCGCGTCCTGCTGCTTTGACCTGTCCATGTTTGTTCTGGTCCCAGTGTCCCTCCACAGAGACGGACCATTTGTCTTCCCTTCCAGAGTGCACCTCAGTACAGAGGGAAGCTGAAGGGAGGGACGCAGGAAAGACCCCGGAAATCCTCTGGTGGTGATGGATGGACCCTCTGACATCACACATCTGGAAACCATGAGATCGACGGATCGCTGTTGACCGAGCTCGGAGCAGAGACGCTCACACACGATCCCTCCTGACAACAGTCGCCTCGTGAAACCACTTTCAAATCTGCTCAATCTGGATTTTTATTTGGATCAGCGACCGGACACACTCACAGAATCTGTCACTGAGACATGTCTGATTTAGTTCATCATTTCATCTGTTCACGAGAAACAATAAGACAAATATCACAAAGTGGCCAGTTGTGCATCGTGGATCAGAATGAAGATCTCAGATTGACAGACTGAAGATCTCAGATTGACAGACTGAAGGTCTCAGATTGACAGACTGAAGATCTCAGATTGACAGAATGAAGGTCTCAGATTGACAGACTGAAGATCTCAGATTGACAGAATGAAGGTCTCAGATTGACAGACTGAAGATCTCAGATTGACAGAATGAAGATCTCAGATTGACAGACTGAAGATCTCAGATTGACAGACTGAAGGTCTCAGATTGACAGACTGAAGATCTCAGATTGACAGAATGAAGGTCTCAGATTGACAGACTGAAGATCTCAGATTGACAGACTGAAGATCTCAGATTGACAGACTGAAGGTCTCAGATTGACAGATTGAAGGTCTCAGATTGACAGACTGAAGGTCTCAGATTGACAGATTGAAGGTCTCAGATTGACAGACTGAAGATCTCAGATTGACAGACTGAAGGTCTCAGATTGACAGACTGAAGGTCTCAGATTGACAGATTGAAGGTCTCAGATTGACAGACTGAAGGTCTCAGATTGACAGACTGAAGATCTCAGATTGACAGACTGAAGGTCTCAGATTGACAGACTGAAGGTCTCAGATTGACAGACTGAAGGTCTCAGATTGACAGACTGAAGGTCTGCGAGCCGTCAGCATCCTGGACGAGGCGACGCAGACAAACCACACGTCACGTCGAATAACTGTCGACGCGTCGGTTCAGACTCGCTGCGATCTGGTCGATGTCAGGAACTCTGCTGTCACTCAGATCCGTCAGGAAGTGACGACCTCACGAGTCATTCAGCAGATGCTCCGCTGTTTGGCTTGGTTGCCATGGTGATGATTACTGAGCTTCCACTTCTGTCCGAAGTTCGTGAACGTGACGTCTGTCTGTCTGTCTGTCTCTCTCTCTGTCTGTCTCTCTGTCTGTCTGTCTGTCTGTCTGTCTCTCTCTCTGTCTGTCTGTCTGTCTGTCTCTCTCTCTGTCTGTCTGTCTGTCTGTCTGTCTGCCTCTCTCTCTGTCTCTCTCTCTGTCTGTCTCTGTCTGTCTGTCTGTCTGTCTGTCTGTCTGTCTGTCTCTCTGTCTGTCTGTCTGTCTGTCTGTCTGTCTGTCTGTCTGTCTTTCTGTCTCTCTGTCTGTCTGTCTGTCTGTCTGTCTGTCTCTCTGTCTGTCTGTCTGTCTGTCTGTCTCTCTCTGTCTGTCTGTCTGTCTCTGTCTGTCTCTATGTCTGTCTGTCTGTCTGTATGTCTGTCTGTCTGTCTGTCTCTCTGTCTGTCTGTCTGTCTCTCTGTCTGTCTGTCTGTCTGTCTCTGTCTGTCTGTCTGTCTGTATGTCTGTATGTCTGTCTGTCTGTCTCTCTGTCTGTCTGTCTGTCTCTCTGTCTGTCTGTCTGTCTGTCTCTCTGTCTGTCTGTCTGTCTGTCTCTCTGTCTGTCTGTCTGTCTGTCTGTCTGTCTCTCTGTCTGTCTGTCTGTCTGTCTCTCTGTCTGTCTGTCTGTCTGTCTGTCTGTCTGTCTCTCTGTCTGTCTGTCTGTCTGTCTCTCTGTCTGTCTGTCTGTCTGTCTGTGTGGGCCGGCAACATGGAAGTCAAAGACCTCACGTAGGTTTTTATTTTAATTTTATTTTAATGGTGCTTCTGGACTGGAACTAGTTCTTTGTGATATTGTTTTATTTTACCAAACATTCTAAGTCCATAATCCCTGCCAGCGTACAATGTACGTCAAATAAAACAATGGGACTCTCTAAGAAGTCAGCGATTGACAGCGATCTTTTCATTGGTCAACACTGCACCTGGCAGAGTTTGCAGTAAAGAATGAGGCATGTGAACGTGAAATCACTAAGTGATGCTCACAAACCATAATGGGTCAAGTCAGAATTCTTTTCGTGGAGGATCCATGATTTGTTGTTGTGTGTGTGTGTGTGTGTGTGTGTGTGTGTGTGTGTGTGTGTGTTGAAGTCATTCCAGCTGCTTTTTGTGGACAAGATGAACAAATCCTCTGCAGCTGTGCAGTCTGAGTAACTGTTCAGCATCTGGAGGAAATAAATTCATAACTTGTATCACGTGAAACTTTGCCAAAAAACGAAAAACAATTTTTACATTTTTTTCGAGTTTTTGAAAGTATTTTTTTGGCACCAGGAACAAAACAAACGTGTCGTTGATGAATGACGGCGGAGGATTAACTGTTACTATCGCTCGCTGAGGATTAGATTATAAAAACTCAACGATCATTTCTCCAGATATATCAGGTCCGACTGAAACTATGACTTCTTCTGTCGTGTCAGGATGAAAACCAGGGATTATGAACGTTATTTCATAAGTGTGTGTGTGTGTGTGTGTGAAACAATCTCCGATGCTCCGATGGCGAGCGACCAGAGTTTGTGTGTCTGATGGACAGCTGAGCGGACAGAGGGGGCGGAGTCTATAACTTCTGTTACTGTACGTTCAGATGTTTCTGAGTCGCCTCAGGGAGTTCAACACATCAGGTCACATTTGGACTTTTCGCTCCACGTTAGCTCGGCTGCTGAGGGAGTGCTTGTTCTGCACCCCGGGGCACTCAGTGGGGGGGTTATGTTTGTGGACCCTCTCTCCTCTCAGAGCGACCCGGGCTGGGAACAAGAGGGCGTGAGCTTCTGATGACATCACAGTGAGCAGCCAATCACAACACACAGTGGCTGCGTTTCCCAAAACGTCCGCCAGCAAAGTTCTAACAATTTTCTTTTTAAAAATATATTTTTCATGT